>NW_020954576.1:27616091-27685617 GCF_900497805.2 Vombatus ursinus
CATTCCCTCCTGTCCCCTCCCCCAACTAGAACATTGCAAGGATTTAAAGAGTGTTTGTTGATTGCCAATCTATATACAACCAGAAGGGGCATCAGAGAGCATTTAGTCTGGCTCCTTAATTTGACAGATAAGGAAACTGAGACCCAGGGAGGTTGAGCCATTTATCTAACATCCCTTAAGTAGTAAGTGGCAGAGGAACCCAGGTCCTCTAACACCAAATTCATCACTCTATCCACAATACTTCACTGGTTTCTGTTGTTGGATTAGTTGATGGAGGCAAGCTCCTGGGGACAATAGTCTTCTTTCAAGACAGCCTTTCAAGAAAGCCGGATTCTAGCTCTGGAGATTTCTGGTTTAGAACTAGTTAACAGGAGAATAGGGTGTGTCAGTTTCCTGGTTCTTAACAGTACCTTCCTAGAAGAAGTGAGAATTTAATCTGGGCTACTCTTAGCACTTAGATTACACAACACTATGAGCTGGCATGCCTATCAAAGGCTCCGAGAGGCTACAATGAATTTTGCACATGTAGAGTGAATGTGTATGTGTGTTTGTGTGTGTATGTGTGTGTGTCTATCCCAGCCCCCCAAGTTCATGTCCTCTTTCAGTCTTCCCTGAGAACTTCCCAGGGTAAGCCTGGGCTCTGCTCTGGTCCTCACCTCTCCTTAGCCCAGTTTAGCATGGAGGTGGTTTCTGAATCACATTCTACAGCAGGGCAAATGCCTCCTTTTGCACAATCAGTGCATCACAGGAAAACCTCCATTTGGTTGTTGCTGGTGATGACAGGACAAAGAGGCTGCTTATCTACTCGGGCAAATGGAACAAATTTTGCACTGATGCTTGCTAGCCTAGCATTAATCTAGCTGACTGAGTGAACTGGATCCTGATTTTGGCAGCCTCTTTATAATAAAATATTGTGTTTATCAGACTCAGCTTGCCAAGCAAGCAGGATGTAGTATCAAGAGCCCTGGAACGAAAGTCAAAGAACCTGGGTTTGAGGTTGGGCTCTTCCATTCCCTTGTTGGGCAACCTTGGTCACCTAATCTCTCTGACCATCAGTTTCTTTAACTGTAAAATAGGGATGATAATATTTGCAGTATTTACTCAACAAGATGGAGGATGTCAGAAAGCTTTAGGTGAGACCCGACAAAGACTAATCCTTCCTAAAACACTTGTATATGAAATTGGTGTTACAGTTAAGTAATAAAAGTGATTTATCATCCCGATGAATAATTTATTTAGCAGTGCATGTGGTGGCAAAGCAAACTGGGTTCAAGGCTCTCAGTAGCCAAGAACCCAGAACTTTGGTTTTTACCCAGTTAATATAGTTTAGAGGGAATGAAAAATAGGGTGAAAGGGTTAAGACACTTGGTTTCTTATTGAAGGAGGGGATATGGAGGTAATGAGGTGAGGGGGAGGGCTGGCTGGAGAGAATTGGGAGACAATCAGGAGACACTGAGGAAAGAAGGAAAAAGGAGTTGTTTTGTGCAATTCTTTAAGTTGGGTGACTCTTGGGAAGGGGGAGTATCCTTGTAACTTCTCCAAACTCAAGTGACTTTGAGACTTAACTTCACAAAAGGTAGATAAAGGCAAAATGGAGTCACCAATGCTATTTCAATATTATATTGGGAAAAGAACAACTAGATAATAGAATACAACTGTCAGTATTTTTATGATGCATTCTCATGACTGATGACAATGGAGCTATGACTTTTGGACCCAACATCCTAGTACACAAGAGTGCTAGATGAAAAATGGCACTTAAGAAAATGAAGCTGGAGACAGCTAGGTGGCGCAGTAGATAGAGCTCCAGTCTTGGAGTCAGGAGGACCTGAGTTCAAATCCAGCCTCAGATACTTGACACGTACCAGCTGTGTGACCCTGGGCAGGTCACTTAACTCTGATCGCCCCCCCCCCCCCAAAAAAAAGAAAAAAAAAAAAGAAAAGGTAAAGCTGAACCAGACCAAGAATTAACAGAAGTCTGTTTTGGAGCAAGACAACTTTGAAAGCTTTAAGGGAACAGGTTTCAAGATCTCTCAGAAGGTAAGACACCAAATCACCGGTAGAAAAAAATCATAGATGGTATTATTAGCAGAAGAAAAGGTGATAGAGAAGATATCAGCAACTACTGGACCATATATCTACTTTCTCATTAATCAGTTAGTTGATCAACAAGCATTTATTAGGCTACTACCAGCGGTAGCTAGATGGCAAAGGAGATAGGGTGCTGGGCCTGGAGTCAGGAAGACCCATCTTCCTGAGTTCAAATCTGGCCTCTGACACTTCTAGTTGGGCAAGTCACTTCATCCTTTTTGCCTCAGTTTCCTCACCTGCAAAATGAACTGGAGAAGGAAACAGCAAACCATTCCAATATCTTTACCAGGAAAAACCCAAATGGGGTCTCAAAGAATCAGACATGACTGAAATGACTGAATAACAACAAGGTGCCAAGTATTGTGCTAGGTAGTAGGGGACAAAAAAAAAAAAGAAATGCTTCCTGCCCTCAAAGAGCTCACATTCTATCAAGAGAGACAAGTCTTTATGAGAATGATCTACATATCCATGAATCAAGGAAATCTTTGTTGAAAATCTCAAACAGGGAAGAAAGCCTTTTCAGATGATTTTTATAGCAGACTACATCTTCATAGCCATAAAATTGTCTGAAGGGGCAAAGAATATGAGATACTATTTTTATGGAAATGTTTTTGATTTGGTAGAACATTAAAGATTGTCTTATAACAAAGGATTTCCCATGCAATCAGTTAGCAAACATTTATTAAGCACCTACTACGTGCTGGGCATTGTGTTAAGCACATGGAGATAGAAGAAAGGCAAAGAACAGTAAAGATGTTAAGATAATTAGATCATAGCTGGAAGGGACCTCATAGGCCATCTAGACCAACCCTCTCATTTTACGGATGAGGAAACATCTGGCTTAAGTTGCACAAGTTCACTCAAGTAGAAGTGGGATTTGAACCCATTTCCTTTGACTCCAAAGCCAGCACTCTTTACACTTTATCCAAAGTTCTAAGAGAGAATTTTGTTTGATGTTCCTCTGATGACCAGTACCAAAGTATAAAGCAGGGAGATGTATCAAGCCAAGACCATTATCATGAAGAATATTCTCCAGAGGGGCAGCTCAAAGGCGCAGCGGATAGAGCTCCAGCCTTGGAGTTGGGAGGACCCGAGTTCAAATGCTGTCTCAGACACTTGACACTTACTAGCTGTGTGACCCTGGGCAAGTCACTTAACCCCCGATTGCCTCACTGAAAAGCAAAAAAAAAAAAAAAAAAAAGAATATCCTCCAGAGTCCAAATGCAGGATGACCACTCTATAGATGGTGAGGTCTACAGAGATATCACTGGTTGCAGATGATAGCATATGGATAGCATCAAGCCACAGAATGAATACCACAGGGGCTCCTCAACGAGCTCCATGGCTACTCAAAATAGATCAACCTAATAATATACACAGTAAAAGTCAAATTAATGAAAAAAATTCATTTTCCATACTATGACATCCATCTGGATGGACAATCCATTGAATTAGGCCATTAGTACACGGATAGCACCTAGGACAGGCACTGAAGACTGCCAATGAGCTTGGCCTAGAATTGTTGTCATTCAGTTATTTCAGTCTCGTCCTACTCTTCGTGACCCCATTTGGGGTTTTCTTAGTAAAGACACTAGGGTGGTTTTGCCATTTCCTTCTCCAGCTCATTTTACAGATGAGGAACTGAGGCAAACAGGGTTAAGTGACTTGCCCAAGGTCACACAGCTAGTAAGTGTCTGAGGATAGCTTTGAACTCAAGAAGATGAGGCTTTCTGAGTCCAAGCCTGGCACTCTCTCCACTGTGCCACCTAGCTGCCATGGCCTAGAATTAAACTGGAGGAAAAAGAAAAAGCTAGATTGTCTTTGGGCAACTGTTTTGTGCACTCAGTGATCTCAAGCTGCCTCCTGACATGAGGTCCGTTTTTCTTAACAACAGAACTGTTTCAATGATGCTGTGTGTTTGTAAATCTTGGAACATCACGATCTCCAAAGAATCCAAACTGCAGGGCTATGGAGAGATGCATGGTGGGCACAAGTAGGAGTAAGTTTCTTACTAATCATGATGTGCACACAAGAAGAGCGGTTAAAGACACCATTAAGGATAGTCACTTTATCAATGGCCAGAGAAGGAGGTAAGAGAGAACAAGAGATAACAGAGTGATAGCCCAAGTGCCACCCTGTCCTTGTAAGATGCTGAAAGGCCTCCAGAATGATAGGCTTCTAGACGCTCTAAGGAGGAGTCATGGTAAGCTATGGCCAACAATCACAGGATGAAAATGTGTGAGAAAGGCTAATATAGGGTTAATAAAGGTGAGTACAGATTCAGGGCTAGAAGGGACCGTAGAAGGTCAGTCCAATTTTCTCATTTTACAAATGAGGAAATGGAGGGACAGACAGGGTAAGTGACTTGCTTGGGGTCTCCAGCTCATAAACGTCTGAAGTAGGATTTTTTGTTTTATTTTGTTTTTTGGCTAGGCAATGAGGTTAAATGACTTGCCCAGGGTCACACAGCTAGTAAGCATCTGAGTGTCTGAGACCGGATTTGAACTCAGGTCCTTCTGACTCCAGGGCCTGTACTCTATCCACTGTGCCACCTAGCTGCCGCTGAAGTAGGATTTTAAACTCAGATCTTCCTGACTCCAAGTCCAGAGGTCTGCCCATATTGATGAGATCACATATCCATCTAAACAGACTTTTTTTTGGGGGTGAGGCAGTTGGGGTTAAGTGACTTGCCCAGGGTCACACAGATAGTGTCAAGTGTCGGAGGTCACATTTGAATTCAGGTCCTCCTGACTCCAGGGCTAGTGTCCTATCCACGATGCCACCTAGTGCCCCTAAACAGACTTATTTGAAAATCTCTTTACCTTCAAGTATTGAAGGATACATATGATGATAATATTGAGAGAAATTATTATTTTCTCTTACATTAATAACCCATTACTAATTAGGATCCAGGCTTTTTATTTCCTCATCTAGGACTCAAGACTGTGTAGAAGGTCAGTCTCTGAAGGACATGGCTGATTGATGATAGTGTAAACAGAATCAAGTCTGGGAGAGTCTTTGCCCCAAGAAGAACAGACCCGTTCTCATCCTCCATTAGAATTTAGGGTGACCAGCTCATGAAGGAGAAAACCAACCAGAATGGTCTGGACATAAATGGATTCCTCTGTCCAGCTTGCTAGAGACAGCTGTGTGTCATGATCAAGCCACCTTCTCAGGAGTTGAAGACTTCCAGTCCCCCTCTTCATTAAATGTCCACCAATCAGGGTTTATTTTCACTTCCCAGGGCATCCCCTTTTACAAAGCTATTTAAAGCATTCAGTGACTCCAATGGGGGTCTCTGGTTACTGACAGAAGCCACTGAATTTATTATTAGCTAGCCTAATTAATAAATTAATTATTAATTACCCAGAAACTCTGTCTTTTGGGTTTTTTCATTCATCAAAATGTGACTAGTTACTTTATAACTAAAAGCGTGGTGTATGCACATCCTGCATATCCATAGGAATTTTAGCACCTAGGGTCAGTTTAATGGAGCTGAGGCTGGTTCTGGGAGGGGTGGCAAGGTAGGGCATTTAAGGTTTGACTATCTCTGTGCTGGGTTCTGACTGGAGACAGACCTCAGGGGAGCTGAGGAGCCTGAGGAACTGTGCAAAGGCAGGGCCTTCCAAAGGGGCAGGGGCTGAGGTGGGGAGGCAGACTGTAAGTCAGGTAGCGAATTTATCAGGCAAGAGGGAGAGTGACCTGGCGGTCCAGAGAGGACCACCACAAGGACTTTGGACAGGATGGGGTGAACTTGAAAGGATGAAGAATGGTTGCTGGGTGAGGCTGGCAAAAGGAGGATATGAAAGTAGCAGTGCAGATGAAGGAAAGGTGGCCACTCCTCTTCCCGGCCTGGGGAGTCAGAAAGGAGCTGCCAGAGAGGAGGGTCTAGTTAGTTAGGATTCAGTGAGACCCAGAAAATGGAAGGAATCTGCAAAAGAGATTGGGGATTCTAGAGTTAGCTCTGGAAGAGGCCTTGGAGGTCATCTCGTCCAACCCTTTCTTTTTCTTTCTTTCTTTCTTTTTTGTTCAGTTGTTTCAGTTGTGTCTGACTCTTAGTGACCTGATTTGGGGTTTTCTTGGCAAAGGTACTAGAGCGGTTTGCCATTTCCTTCTTCCAGACGAGGAAACCGAAGCCAGCAGAGTTAAGTGACTTGCCCTGGGTCACACAGCTAGTAAGTGTTAGAGGACAGATTTGAACTCAGGAGGATGAGTCTTTTTGACTTCAGGTCCAGTACTCTATCCATTATGGCACCTGGTCTTTTTTTTTTTTTTAACAGATGAGAAAACTGAGGCCTAGTTACATGATTCACATAAAGTCACATAGGTAGTAAGTAGCAAAATCAGAATTTGAATTCAGATCTCTGATTCTAAATCTAGTGACCTCACCACTAGACCACAACGGAGGAGGGATTTCAGTGGGTGTGGCAGAAAGCAAGGGCAGAGGAAAATAGCGATTGAGGAAGTATTAGGATTGAATTTACTATAAGCCACTGGTACGGTCAGTGGCAACTGCTTTGTGCCTGATCTCCTCCGCCCGCCCCCGGATCTCCAGGATTGTGCCACAGGTTAGGTAGCTAATTGGAGATCCAGAGCTTGGGCGGGAGGGGCCGCCCAGAGGGGCACAAAGAGCATGATGAACCCCACGGGGATGAGTGGCCTCCTTGAGGCCAAGGGAGGAAGGCAGCTGGTGGACAGCTAATGCTGGGAACCTTCCTAGAGTAGGTGGGGGAATCACACCCTCTCCCTACCCCCTCTCTCTATTTCCCCATGTCAGCATTAGGGGTACAGCCCAGTTGCCCCATGCTGATTGTGGATTTGGCTCTTACTGTGAAGGATTATTCCATGTATTTTCAGAAACTTTTTTCATGCCTTTGGCTTCCTTTCTGAAGGACAGCAAAGTCCATAGAGATGCCTGATCAGGCTGAATGAGGCCAGGGATAGTTCATTGTAACCAGAATAAACAACTAATTTCTGTCTCATTCATAAAAGTTGTAGGAAAAATGAGAAAGCAGCTCAAGGGAAAGGCACAGGTAAGAGGGTATAAGATGGCAATCACCTTTTCAATTATCCCAACGATCTTACTGAGGGATTTCCTCAAATTCCTCACTCAGCTCTGGTAAATAGAATGTTGATGAATAATTCAAAAGTTGAAGGCCAGCAGGCTGGCCCCACTAGGTGCGCCTGTCTAATACGCATAGACATTTCTAATGGGAAGGCAGAAAATGCCCAAGGACCAACTTGTCTGCCTGCCTTGGGACTTTTGGAAGTTTATGGGTGTGTGAAATAGGAGTCTTGGCAAAAAGAGGCAATATTGGAGAGAAGCCTCAGGCCTGGGCGTGGAAGGAAGTGGGAGTGACCATGAAAATGAGTCCTCTGGAGTTATCTCTTCCTTCCCAAATTTTATCTCCAGTACTACCAGATAGCTCAGCCGGCTTTCATTGGAGAAACTGAATACTTTCTGTATAGAAATGAATGAATTTTGGAGATGAGGAAACTGAGACCTAGAGACACTGAAGTACCCTGATATCGGGGTAGAGATGGGACTAGATGCAGCTTCTCCTCAGTGCTCATGTCAAGCTCTTTCCACAATGCACCAGGCTACGTGGCTCCTCAAACATTTGCTTCTCAGCTGCTTTTCCCTAGGGTCCATTCTTCCTTTATCTTCAGACTTTGACCCACAACAGGGCATCCCAAATCTCTGAGGAGCTAGCTATCTCTGTCAGCTTTCTCCCGATTAACGATGACGGCCAGGCTCGCCCTGCAACGTCTGGCTCTGTATTATTGTGTGTGGAGAGGAAAGATTACATGTGTTCCAGGCCTCCTGGAATCCAGGCTCCCCCAAGGGACCCTCCTACAAGTCCTTTGCACTGAGTAACCTCAGTTCCTTCAGCAGAGTAAGCAGGCCAGATGTTCGGCAAAGCTGAACTCCGGTTGGCTGCTCTGCATAAGGGAGCAGCTGATTCTTTCCGGAGAGATTCCCATTTCCTTCCGCCTGGATTCTGCTTCTATTTTCCTGGGCGTATAGCCTGTGCCGTACCACCCTTTCTGCCTTTCTCATTCCCCAGAGCAGCTAACAGTGTTTTAGTTAACAGTGTCAGCTAACAGTTAAGGCGAGTACTAATTCTAGTGTGGATGGATGATTCAATTCAAGTCGTTTCAGTTCAATCCAGCAACTATTTAATAAATGTCCTGGACTAGGCATTAAGGGGAATACCAAGTTGAGATACAAACTGGTGTACATATTGACCGCTTGGCATTTCCTCTCTGATTCAGGCTTTGCTGGGGGAGGGAGAGATTCCTGTCCCCTCTCCCTGCTCTGCTAGCTTCCCACCCCACCCCAGAACATCTTGCCAGTACACTGCCTACCGTGGGTCTCTTCCAGACGACGCCTTGAGTTTTGCTCGAATGCGGTCCCAGTTCCTTGAACCCCAGGGAAGATCCAATGGCCGGGAAGGAAGGGTCCTGGAAGAGCTTGCCTTCTTCCAGGCATTCGCCGAGAAGCGCCTCGTAGTCCTGGTTGAGGTATTTGACCGCCTGCTCGTGAGTGCCCAGGCCGGCCGCCGTCTCCCGATCTTTCACCACTTTGGCTGCGATGCCCGACATGGCTCCGGTCCTGGGGGGCTGCCACGGCCTGGGAAACGGGGCTCAGAGGGCGCGACGGAAGCGCAGGAGGAGAGGGAGGCTGCAGGCGGGAGCAGCAGGAGTACAGCACGGGCGCTCGGAGCTGGAGCTGCTAGCTGGCGTGCGGACGGGGTGATTCACCCGGGGAGGGAGGAACCGCACCGGCTCCCCCGCCGCAGAGGGCTGGGTGTGGCTTCGTCTCCTAACTCTGTACCGCTTTACAGCCGGACTCTGGGCCGAAGGCTTCGGGGGAGGAGCCAAGGCCCCCGGACGGACGTCTGCTGCCCTCTGCGGGCGGTGCGGCCACGCGCGCGCGCACAGAGCCCCTCTGCTCTCGCAAAGCCTGCTCCCCATCCCTTGCGAAGTGGCTGCCCACCCCCCCCCCGACTCCCCGCCGGAGGCTGCGGACTTCGGAGGGGCCCCCTGGGGTCTCTGCACCGAGCCGGGAGAGGCTGACGCAGGGGCTGGAGCTCTGGAGCAGGACAAGGAAAGACCCAAGTTCAAATCCTATTGGCTGTGTGACCGGGACAAATTGCTCAATTTCTTTCAGGCTCAGTTTCTTCGTCCATAAAGTGAGAATAATAATAACACTAACTTCTCAGGGATATCGTGAGGATGCATTGAGATAATATTTGGAAAGCGTTTTGCACACCTTAAAATGTTATTATGTAAATGCTTGCTATTATTATTATTAAGATAATACATATCTGAGGCAGGGGTTCTTCACTTGGGATCCATGAATTTGAATGTGTGTGTGTGTACACATACATATATACGTACATAAATTTAGAAATGAATATAATATATAAATACATATGAAAAATATATGCATATTTCAACATAATTAGTTTCCTTTGTAATCCTATGTATTTTATTTTATGCATTGAAAACCTTGATTCTGAGAAAGGAGTCCGAAGGATGCAAGGCTGTGCTGGAGCCAGCTCCAGGGGTCTTCTGTTAGATTTTCATTATGAGCATTTAGACTTCAGAAATGGGGAAATCTACAAATCATGGCTTGATTGATTGTTTTGTTGATTTCTAGACTTAAGAAAGTGATGGAGAAAATATTAATGGAGATTAAATTATGCTTAGTCCCCTCCCCTCCCCCCAGTCCGTTATTAAACATTTAGTAGCACAGCCCTGGTGTCATGACACAAAATGAGATTAAAAACTCCTGCTTTAAGATTTGCAAAGTGTGGGGCAGTTAGGTGACTCCGGATAGAATACCCTTTCTAGAGTCAGGAGGACCTGAGTTCAAATCAGGCCTCAGATAGCTGACACTAGCTGTGTGACCCTGGGCAAGTCACTTAACCCCAATTGCCTTGCCAAAAAAAAAAAAAAGATTTGCAAAGTGCTTTGAATATGTGATCTCCTTGATGGTTAATAGTGCTGGATTTGGAGGGAAGAAGACCTAGGTTTCAATGTTGCCAGACAGTGCTACTGAATGGCTGTGTGGGCTTTCATTTGAGAGACAAAATACTTTTTTAAGGAACCAGAATAAGGTTAATTGTATTTTACAAACCAGGAAAGCAAAATCCCAGAGATGAAGTGAAATGTCCAAGGTCACACAGCTAGGGGCTAAATCTGGCATCTCCTCCCTTCAAGTGCTAAGCTGTCTGTCTACGGCATGGGACTGCACTGCGACTGCACTGCTCCATAAGCATTTGCCTCTAGGCTTCAATATTGTGGATACATACAGGCCTGGACATGGGAGCAAGCGGACTGATGTTCAAATCCCACAGCAGAAACTAGCTTGTGTGACCCTGGGCAAGTCACTCCGTCTTTCTCAGCCTCAGTTTCCTCATCTGTAAAATGAACCTCTAAGATCCTTCCCACCTCTAAATCTATAAGTCTATTTGAGTCTCACAATGACCTTGTAAGTAAGGTGCTGTTTTTACCCCCATTTTACAGATGAAGAAACCAAGTCACAGAGAAGTTTAGTGACTTGCCTAGGGTCCCATGGCCCATAAATGTCTGAGGTGGGATTTCAATTCAGGTTTTCCTGATTCGAAGTCCAGCCTTCTATGAACTCCAATGGTCTCTGGCTCTAGTGTTCTACTCTTTGTGATGCTCTCACATGTTTGGTGCTAGGGAATGAGTGCTGGCTTTTAAGTCAGAAATCCTGGATTTGAATCCTGGTTCACACCTTATTATCTACATCATAGGATCACAGATTTAGATCTAGGAAGGACCTTTGAGGTCATCTAGTCCAGAGGTATCAAAAATACTGCCTGGGGGCAGCTAGGTGGCACAGTGGATAGAGCTCCAGCCCTGGAATCAGGAGGACTTGAGTTCAAATGTGGCCTCAGACACTTGACACTTAATAGCTGTGTGACCCTGGGCAGGTCATTTAGCCCCATTGCCTAGCAAAAAACAAAAGAAAATGAAAAATACTGCATGAATCATGTTAAAATTTAATTGGGAAATATTTAGCAAAAGAAATTAAAATACAATAAAACAGAGATACCCGTACATTTTGAAACTGGGTTAAGGTGCAGCGCACGAGTATATTTATGTAAGTGGCCTTCCTTTATATTTGAGTTTGACACCACCAAAGTAGTCCAGCCTCCTCATTTTACAGGTGAGGAAACTGAGGCCCAAAGAGATGAAATGACATGCTCCAGTCACCCAGCTAAAGTATCAGATGCAGAATTTGAGCCCAGGTCTTCCTAACTCCAACACCAGCATTCTCTCTGCTTCACTAATGATTCCCAACTTTCTTTGTTATTCTCTGACCCTCTTTCAACAAAAAAAATAAACATATTGTGAACCCCTAGGGTAATTTAATATACTGCTCATAATATTCTTCTAGACATTCATTAAATGTCAATAATAAAGACAATGATAACTTTTGCCCAAGAAACCTCATGATGTGTCCAAATTGCTAGAAAAACAAACTTAAAATTCTTCAGACGTGCACATGCTTGTTGTCATAGAGGAAAATTTTATTTGAACACAATTGAGCAATTATTTATTGCTTAAGGCGGCACTAAAGAATTTTTTAACATGAACACCTTGGGGTCAGGTTTGGGAACCACTGAGAACTACTGTGCTACGTACAGCCAGTCTTTTCAACTGACCTTAAGCAAGTCAACTCACCATTCTGAAACTCAAGCTTCTTCATCTGTAATAAAGTTCGACTAGAAGTCCTCTAAGGTCCTTTCCAGCTGGAAATCTGTGAATGAATAGACTTCTGCCCTCTACTACCTCCATTAATCCTTGTCCTGGACATACACTGTTTACAAGGCCAGAGGAAAGATTCCCCATGAGTTTGTCCTGCCAGGTCAGATTTGGCCATGACTTTTGACTATTAAACAGGCTTAGTGTATCAGACACAAATTGTCTTCTTCTCTGTCCTTCCCCCACAATGAACATGCTCCTTATTTGAGGGCTATGCCTCATTTCAGGAGTCCAGAAATTACTGTTCTTGTCTGTAGCTAAAGGAAGCTAACTATTGTTAAAGGACTGTGGGGGGAAAAAACAGGCAAATAATACCAGCCAGTTATAAATAAACCAGGGTTGGAGACTTCACTCAAAAGAGCTCATCCTATGATGAGACTGGCATCAACCATGACTTCTATGTCAGTGACTCGCAAACTGAGATCTTCTCTAAGGTCCCTTCTAGCAAAATAATGACCTTTCTTCTTGCAAGGCAATCGGGGTTAAGACACTTGCCCAGGATCACACAGCTAGTGTCAAGTGTTTGAGGTCAGATTTGAACTCGGGTCCTCTTGACTCCAGGGCTGATGGCTCTATCTACTGTGCCACCTAGCTGCCCTGAAAATGATCTTTCTTTTCTCAGAACTTTCATAGTGTTTTATATTTCTCTTACGCCCTGATCATATTCTATTTTGTAGACTAGTTAGTGCATAATGAATGAATATTTGTGTATATTCTTTCTTCCTTTAGATCATAAATTCCACAAAGTCAGGAACTATATTTTAATCATATTTAATCTAAATATTTGTTGAATGAATGAGTGAATGAAGTGGTAGAACCTGCCCCAGTATATCTGGCTTTCCCCTTCACTCTGTTTGATATGGGTGGCATTTAATCACATCTTGGTCACAGGTTTCATGGTAAAGGCAGTGACATTCCCAAGTATTTGAGGGGAGAATGGTACAGATGACATGAAAGGAATATGGATGAGGTACAGCTGAAAGTGCTCCGGATTGAGACATGGGTTCAAATCCTGGCGCTGCCGTGTACTACCCTTGTAACTTTGAGCAAGCCACTTAGCCTCAATGTGCTTCAGTTTCCTCTTCCATAACATGAGGGAGAGGGGAAGATTAGATAGACAGAGGCAGAAGGAAGGAAAAGATGCATTGATTAACTCCAGTTAGGATGCCACCTCTTCCAGGAAGTCTTCCCTGATTCCTCACTTAATAATGTCCTTTTCTCCCTAATCTTTCACATGGCACTTTGCATCTGCCTTACGTACTTCTCATGTATTCTTTGTACTTTATTTATTTATTAATGTTATATTCCTCTGCTCTATGAGGGCATTTTGTATTCCTCCCCTCCACCCCCAGGTGCCCCCTTCCCCCATCTCCTAGGACCTAATACAGTGTTCTGCACATGCTTGACAATTAATGAATGTTTGTGAAATTTAATCTAGTTTACCATTTCAGTTACTTTTCTCTTCACTGCTCTACCCCCTCCCCCACTTCAGCTCCCTTTTGTGTTCTCTTCCCTCATTAGTATGTAAGGTCCTGGTCACCAGGAGCTGTCTTTCTTTTTGTTGGTATTTGAATCCCCAGTGCTTAGCCCAGCATCTGGCACGTAGTAAATGCTTGTTTGCTTCCTCCCTCCCTCCCTTCCATCCTTCCTTCCTTTCTTCCTCCCTCCCTTCCTTCCTTCCCTCCCTCCTTTCTTCCTTCCTTCCTTCCTTCCTGCTTGCCTTCCTCCCTCCCTCCCTTCCTTCCTCCTTCCCTCTCTCCCTTCCTTCCTCCCTTCCTTCCTCCCTCCCTTCCTTCTTTCCTTTCTCCTTTCCTCCCTCCCTCCCCCAATTGAGCCTCAATTTCTTCATCTATCATAAAATGAACCATCCATTCCATCATACAATGAACGGAGGTTAAATTAGATTAGATGATCTCTGAAGTCCCTTCAGCTCTAAAATCTATGATTCCCCACCTCTTAATCTATGGAACACAAAATCACGAATGATTTGGAGAACTTGGCTGAAACTAATGAAATAAAATTTAACAGTGATGGATGTAAAATCCTTATTTGTTTTAAAAAATAGTCAATTCCAGGGTGGGGAGACCCGGCTTGGTAACAGATTCATGTGGAAAGATTGATCATGAACTTAACATGAGCCATTGTTGATGTTACTGTCCAAAAAAGCTAACACATGGAAGGGGGCATTAATAGGAACGTGGCCCTCACAGCCCAGGCAGTTGTAGTCTTTCTGCGCTCTCTGTTAACAGACTACGTAACAGACTATATTGGGTTCACATTTGAATAAACAGATTGAGAAATGAGAGAGCATGTAGGGGAGGATGCTCACAATGGTATTAAATTTGGAAATAATTTCATATGAGGGGAATGCCGATGTGTAGCCTGGAGAAGAGAGGACTGAAAGGGAGAAAGCGTGTTTGTTTTCAAGGGCTGTCCCATGGAAGAGGGAGGCAGTTTAGTCTGTGTTTTGCCCTTGGTGCCCTAACTAAGATAGCATGATTTGCGGGGCTGTGCTTTTAGAAGCATTTAGAATACTTATGCTCCTTTAGTTGTGCCTTAAACCCAAATCACTCTGTGCTCTCATTGATTGGCCAACAGTAGGTCCTAGGCCAAGCCCCACTTGGTCATTGTTTGGGCCCTGAATATAAATAGTAATGGTTTCTGTTTTGGTCAGAAAGCCTCCCAGATTGATTTTTTTTTTTTTTGGATTAGGTAAGAAAGGCCATTTTCTGCCTCATTGCTTACTTAGCCCTTAATCACTGAATGGGTGTTGCCTCAGACAAACTGAGACCTGGGAAAGACCTTACCTTAAAAAGGCCAAGGTCTCCTGCTGCATCCAGGGCCATCGCCAGTTGTCTTGATCTATGTCTTACCACTGGACCCAGATGGCTCCAGAGGAGAAAATGAGGCTGGTGACTTTGCACAGCCCTGCCTCACTTAAATCCAATTCACTTGTATGTCCTGGCATCACTTCCCTGATGTCATGGTCCTCTTTGAGAAAGAAGGACAAACAACAGAAACATACTAGTTTAGCACCTAATTAGCAAGAAGGATTAGTTAAAATCAGAAGCTATCAGATGGCACTCCAGTTATGGTTCAGGGGACCTTCTTCCTGGCTTAACCCTGCCCTGCTCTCTTCACTCCTGCAATGCCCCTGTCTTAGTGGTCTCTCCAAACGTGACCTCATGACCTCCTCGGTCCAGTCTCTCTAACTATGCACCACAGGAATGTAACTGGGGTCTCTCTCTTTACCTTCTACTGAACTTGTCTTTGAAAGTTGATTGGAAATTTTATTCAGGGCCGTTACTCTGATTGAATTCCATGAAATTTACCCCCCAGGGCCAAAATTGCAAGTTGTGACTTGTTACTTCAGAGGATAGCAGTTTAACCAAGGGAGGAAGAATGAAAAGGACAAGAAAAAAGATCTGGGCAGCATAAGAAAGAACTTTATATCAGATAGTGTGACCCAACCATGAGATGGACTGTCATATCATTTTATTAATATTAATATTTATATAAAATATATTTATATTTTATTACACATTTATATATAACTATATATTTATTTATCATATATTATATATTATATAATTTATATATAATAGTATATTTATTGTATATTATATATAATTATTTATATAATATATTATATAACAATATAATATATTATATATTTATATAATAACACTTTAAATTTTTCAATTTGATTTATGTTTATGATTTTATTGATACAACCCTGTGAGGAAGGTACTGTAGATATTATACCCATTTTACAGATAAGGAAATTAAAGGCTTAGAAATAGTAAGTGACTTACCCATTGACTAGCTGTGTGACTAGTACAATTGCATTTGAAGTCAAGTCTTTTCTGATTCCACATTCAACACTTTTTTTTTTTGTTCCAACACTCTTTCCACTGCACAGTATTCAAATAAGATACTTACTGGCTGGCTATCAGGATGCTGAAATGCAACTGTGCCTTGAGTAGAGAGTGGTGACCTTTGGAATTCCATTCAGCTGCATGATTTTATGATTCTATAATGCCCTGAAATTGTTCCAAAATGGAGTTATAATACCAGCTCTACAAAGATGTTCATAAAATTAGTAGGTCTACAAATAATGTTTAGTTATAGAACCTGAATTAGCCTAGTTCTTGGGTCACCTCATATTCTTTTCATTAAGTGTGGAGGAGTTGGTTTTTATACTCCTCCCCCATTCTCTCCAGGTCAGAAAGCCCAGAATATAATCATAAAGTATTTAACTTACAGTTTTAAACTAATTGTAAAAATGTGGCCACATCAGACGATCCCTTTATGTAGTAAGAATGCTTTCTCTGACACACCCAGAGGCCTTTAAATAACTAAGCTTAGGGAAGCTGGAGACCTTACAAGCCAGGATCTGCCTGTGGAGGGGAACCCTGCAGGGGAGGAGGAATTTCTCTCTCCTTCTCTTCCATAGGTCACTTTAGTTGGGGGCACTGCATCCATTTATACAAATAGACAGTCACTTGAGGAAGAGGATCCCTGGGGCAAAGAAGAAAGGAAACTAAGTACTTAGAGGAGCAGTCCCTAAGAAACCAGCTTAGCAACCTGCCCAGCAGAGGAGAAATAGGATTTCCAGGTTCTGCAGCCCCAGGAATTGTGAATGGCCTTTACCATATGTGTATGTTTCTCTCTCTCTCTCTCTCTGTCTCTGTCTCTATCTTTCCATCTCTCTCTCTCTCTCTCTCTTTCTATATATAATACATACATATATACATACACGTATATACATCTATGTATACACACACACATCAGCAAGATGGTGCAGTGGATAGAACACAGGGACTGGCATCAGAAAGACTCATCTTTCTGAGTTCCAATCTGATCTCAGACTCTTACTAGCTGTGTGACCTTGGGCAAGTCACTTAACCCTGTTTGCCTCAGTTTCCTCATCTGTAAAATGATCTGGAAAAGGAAATGTCAAACCACTCCACTATCTCTGCCAAGAAAACCCCAAATGGGGTCACGAAGAGTTGGACACAACTGAAATGACCCAAAAAGAACAACAAATATTTCATTCCCGTTGTGCTCTAAATTTGAGTCCACGCACACAGAGTCTATGGCGTCTGGGTGTATTTGTGGGAGAATGTGCCTATGGTTTATGAAAGAAATGTTTTGTAGCTACTGTTCTTACTATGTCATCAGAGGTAATATTTTTGCTAATTGTAAATGAAAAGCACGCTGGTGGGGACTTGTGAGCAATAGCTTTAGGAGTATAACCCCACAGAGATAGATACCTGAGATGGCAGCTGCCCTCTGTAGACCCAACCCATGAGTGCAAGTTGGAGGACTACTCCAGAGAAGGTGTTATGTAAGGATTTGTCCCCATTTTAAAGGAAAGATTATTATGTCCCCAGAAAGCTTTTGAGGACAGCCTCTATACTCCCCAACTCCTTTTCCCCCGTTTCAGGGCAGGAAAAAAGAACATCATTTAGGGCAGGGGGTTGGCAAACTATTTCTCAAGGACCAAATCCAGACTTCCGCTTGATTTTGTGTGGCCCAAGCTAAGAATGGTTTTTACATTTTAAATAGAGTTTTTTGT
The DNA here is from genome assembly GCF_900497805.2 of Vombatus ursinus. Taxonomy (NCBI): domain Eukaryota; kingdom Metazoa; phylum Chordata; class Mammalia; order Diprotodontia; family Vombatidae; genus Vombatus; species Vombatus ursinus. Next base: position 27,633,568 of record NW_020954576.1, read on the forward strand.
TTTTGGAAATTGAAAACCATTCTTAGCTCACTGGCCACAGGAGAAGAGGTAGAGGGCCAGATTTGCCCCTTTGGGCCTTAATTTGTTGACTCCTGATCTAGGGGGAATGTAACTTGTATCTAGCCCCTGGTAGGTGCTTATACGGGTTTAAAAACAGTTCCCTTTGCACAAACTGCTTCAGTGACCAGACGTCCCAATCAATGGGAACGATTGATGGAACGGCTCTATTTTTTCATATGCATTTTTTTCAAGTTCACCCAAAGTTCTCTAATGTCTCACTGTGGCAGGGAGTTGTGACCTTTGAAATTCCATTCAGCTGCAAGCTTTTATGATTCTATAATGCCCTGAATTTGTTGTACCTTCTTGAAAGTTCTGCTAGCAGAGCACAAACTGACAAGACTTAGCAAGATGAAAATGCTTCAGGTATGGTCCTGGTGGTAGACTGATCCAAGGGCCAGCCTGGCTAAGGGCAGAGAGGTTCCTAGCCACTACGTGATAGATTTTTTTTTTTAGCCATAGCGATAATTCATACAACTGACATTTACATAACACCTTAAGGCCTACAACACACTTTACAAGTTTAGTTTCATTTGATTCTCACAACAACCCTGTGAGGAAGGTCTGATTATTATCCCCATTTGATATATGACCAAACTGAGGCAAATAGAGGTTAAGTAACTTGCCCAAGGTCACATACCTAGTGTCAGAGATAAGATTCAAAAGCAGTTCTTTCCTGACTCCAAATCTAGAATTCTTTCTGCTATATCATACCACCTCCCAAAGAAGGTTTGTGATCTGCCTCTGTGAAGGGAGTCCCCATACTGATGAACTCATAGGTCCATGAAATGCTGAAGCTTTTTAAAATTTAATTGCTTTTCATGGTCTATCTCTATGTTTTTTTCTCTGGAGCAACACTATGTCTCTTTACTCCATTTTATAAAATGGCACATACTATCGGATATACCTTGTCATTTTTTCTTTATTAGATCAAATATACCTGATCCAGTAATGTAGTTAAGGAAATATACTGTAGGCATTTGCCTTCAGAACACAGTTTTCTGGGGGCAGATTCTTGTAACAACCAGGGAATAAAAAAACCGAATTTTTTGGGGGCTGTAAAAAATCAGGCTCATCCTGATTTTTTTTTTTGAGCTTTAGACACACAGACCAGTGCTTATTTACATTCTTTCATTTGTTCATTTACTCATTCATTCACTTATCACACACTTATTGAATGCCTACTTATGAGAGACATTGAGCATCATGGTATGGCAGGAAAAAATCCTGATTTGGAGCTGGACGGCTTTCATTCCAGAGATGTTACTAATGCTGGGCAGCTGGAGCTTGATCCTAGGGCAGTGAATTTAGAGGGTGTTGTCTGTACTTGCAATTCTTCAGCAACTTAGAAACAACAGAACCTAGAGCTTAGGTAGCAAGAATAATTAGTTAAAATAGGAAGATATAAGAAAAATTAGTTGTAGTAGGGAGTTATCAAAAAGCATATGCTTCTGCAACTCCAAGTGAGTGCTGACCTTGCCTCGCCCAGTCTTGTTCTGTCTTCCATCCCCTGTACCATATGGGGATAGTCTCTCTAGGTGGATTGTGCTAATTGACTCCAATATAATAATCACTAGTTTTGACTCTGCCAGGTTTATATCTTGGCTTTGCAATTTGTTAGCCTTGTGACTTCAGACAAATCCTTTTTTCACTCTGGGCCTCAGTTTCCCCATCTCTTAGGCAGCTAGCTATGTAGACCTATTTAAATTTACTCTTTGTTTCCCTGATACTGTATACTCCCAGATGGAGGCTAAAGCAATCAATGTGATTCAACAACAAAATCTGTAAAATAAAGGGTGTTGGGTGATATCCTGCCCCAAACTCTCTGCTGACCTCCAGCCTCACATCTCTAATTACTTTTCAGACATCTCAGATTGAATTTCCAGTAGACATATTAAACTCAATATGTCCAGAATTATTTTTGCCCCTAAACCCTCCCACCTTAACCTTCCTTATGTCTTTAGTGGGGCATTACCATCCTCCCAGTCCCTCAGGCTTACAACCTAGGAGTTGCTATGGATTCTTCATAGTCTCTCCCCAGCTTCCCCCAATCTCCAGTCTGTTGCCAAAGCCTGTGGATTTCACCCTTGTTGACATCTCTCATGCCCCTTCTCTCCTCTGACACTGCCCCCACTCTGGTGCAGGCTTTTATCACCTCACATCGGGATTATTGCAATCTCCTGCTAGTGAGTCTCCCTGCTTCAACTTTCCCCTCCATCCAATCTATCCTCCAGGCTCAATAATGTCAGCGCCACTCCCACCCCACTCCCCAATTCAGTAAACTCCAGTGACTCCCTATTGCCTCCAGGATCAAATATAAAAGTGCTTTGTCTGACATTCAAAGCCCTTTATAACCTAGCCTCCTCCTACCTTTCCAGTCTTTTTATAACTTATTCCCTAACATATATACTTCAATCCAGTGACCCTGGCCTTCTGGCTGTTCTACAAATGTTCTCCCTCCTCCATTCCACCTTCTGACCTCCCTGGCTTCCTTTACGTTCCAACTAAAATCCTATCTTTTACTGGAAGCCTTCCTCAACCCCTCTTAATTCCAGTGCCTTCCCTCTGTTAATTATTTCCAATTTATTCTGTCTGTAGCTTGCTTTGCATGTATTTGTTTGCATGTTTTCTCTCCCATTAGATTATAAGCTCTTTGAGGACAGAGACTGTCTTTTGCCTCTTTTTGTATCCCCAGCGCTTAGCAAAATACCTGGCACATAGTAGGTGCTTCATAAATATGCAATGATTGATATGAATGCTAAGTTCCCTCTAACCTAAGATTCTCTTCCAAATGGGAGATTATCATGATTAGGCGTAGCTCTGCCTCTGGGGTGCAATTTATTTAATTTATTTCTTCTTAGACATCTCTCCTTTACTCTTCAAGAGAGCAGGTCACACCTCAAGGAAGCAGCTCCCTTCTAACAAACTGGTCTGCTTTTCCCCTCTTGTTAACTGAACAAAAGAGAGCAGGTTTCATATGACTGGGGCAGACCAGACCCGTTGTTCCAGTCAGGTGAAGGGCTTGGCTTGAGAGCCTCCTGGGACAACAACCTGGATGTCCTCTTTTTATCCAGTAAAGTCCTTCCCCTATTTATGATTACTGTGCAGGTAGCTCTTCTCTAGCACTTTGGGTCAAACTGTATGCATGCTGGCCTGGATGCCTTATGGGACTACAGTACTTCCCTCTCTTCCCTAGACTTATACACTCATAGGATTCATACGTGTGGTGAATACGTACAGTTTTGCCACATTGCATTTGTATAGTAAATGTTTGCTATTTTTCAGAGAATATTTTCCCATATCTCATTTGGACTTTATTACCTATGTTGGAGGCAGCTAGGGGGCTCAGTGGATAAAGCACTGGGCCTGGAAGAAGGAAAACCTAAGCTCAAATCTGGCCTCAGATATTTACTAGCTGTGTGACCCTGGGCAAGTTACTTAAACTCTGTTTCCAGAGAAGGAAACGATGAACCACTCCATTATCTTTGCTAAGAAAACATAGAGTCATGAAGAGTTAGACACAACTGAACAATAATAGCAACAACCCAGGTACATTTGACTTGTTCTTAGCAGTTCATTTTCCGCATGGATTCAAGTTGACTACTAAGCACAGAGTTATTGCCATGAGCTTCCCTTAATTATCATATATAGCTGACGTGAACAAAGGGGCTTTAAAGTTTGCAAAGTTCTTTGTGTTATCAACTCATTGGAGCCTCAGGAGCACAATGAGAGGGAGGCATAAAAGGTATTATTATTATTATCATCATTCCCATTTTACAGATGAGGAAAAAGAGCCTCAGAGAGGATAAGAGACTGGGCAAATCATTTAGCTTTTCTATATTTCAGTTTCCTCTTGAATAAAATGAGAGGGTTGCACTAGATAGTCAGGAATGTTTTGATAAATGCTTAATAACCGATTTGAGGTGGTGGTGGAAGGAGAGAAATGTATGCATGATATACTTTTAAGTTTAATCTGCATTACTCACATTTTATCCATCACTTTAATTCTAGACAATCAACAAAATGATAAATCAAGCCCTGAGAAAGATTTGTTTCTGAAGTACACAAGTTCACATCGAAAATTTAACAATCAGCTCCCCAAAGCCAGCTCTAGCTCTATGATCCATCGAACCAAAGTGTCAGTCAGCCAATAAGTATTTATTAAGTACCTGCTGTCTGCCAGGCAATGTGCTAAGTGCTGAGGACACAAAGAAAGAAAAAAAATCAGTTCAGGCTCTCAAGGAGTTTATAATCAAATGGGGCAGACAGGCAAACAAATAGGTATGGAAGCAGGGGACTTGGCAACCTTTGTCTCTGAAGATACATACTTTGGACTCTATTTCTTGCATATAAGCCACATGTATGCATATGTTTCACAGACACGCACATCTGCACAGTTTTGCCATCTCAAATTTGTACAGCAGATGCTTGCAACTTCTTAGAGCAAATTTTCACATATCTTATTTGCTCTCAGTAAGTCTCATTGATCTGAATACCTAAGTTCCATCCTATGAATGTCTAACCATCCCTGCCCCCACAAACCAGCACACACCGTATTGATATCCACAAGAACAACTTTCCTGGAGTGACACATTACCTCAAAGGCAGTGAGTCAGACACAATTGTGATTCCCCAAAACAAGTAGCTAGCTGCCAAGGCTAAAGTAGGAGTTGTCAGTGAGGGGCACAGTAGGGGAAGTTAGATTTGTAGCACTGTTTATCTCTCTCTCTCTTCTCTCTCTCCTCTCTCTTTCTTCTTCTCTCTCCCCCTCTCCCTTTCTTCTTCTCTCTCCCCCTCTCCCTTGTTCTCTCTCTTGTCCTTTCTATTTCTGTCTCTCTGTCTCTATCTCTCACTCTTCCCCTCCTTCTCTCTCTACCTCTCTTTGTCCTTCCCCATCCTCCCCCCCCACTCATCCTCTCTCTCTGTCTCTCTCTCCTCCTCCTCTTTCTCTTCTCATTGATTTTCTTTGCGTTGTAAGAGCTCAAGAAAATAAGACCACTGGGCAAAGCTAACTCAACATACATTGTACTATGTGCTCCCATTGTGTTGGGAGTCTTGGGACCTGAGTTTGAATCCTTCTCCTAATGGCAATCGGCTGTCTGATTTGGGGCAATCTCTTCACTTCTCAGTTTCCTTATCTATAAAGTGAAAGGGTTGGAATAGATATTTTCTGAGGTTCCCATTAGCTCCAAGGTTCTGTGGTTCCATGATGGACCTAGAGGGAAGAACTAGGAAGAATAGACAGGCAGTTCAGAGGCAGATTTAAATACAATATAAAATAAGACTTCCCAATAGAACTATCCAAAGGAGGAATGAGCTGCCTTGGGAGGTCACAGGTTTCATAGACTTAAAGCTGAGGAACTTCAGAGACCACCTAGTTTCGCTCCCTTATTTGACAGATGACGAAACTAGTCCCTGGCAGGTTAAGTGATTTGCCCGAGGTCACATGGGGAATAAATATCAGAGATGAGATTTGAATCTGTATCTTTGGAGTCTGGAATCAATGCCCTTTCCACTGTACTATCAACTTGGGAGAGATTGCAGGGGGTTCTGTGAACTTGGATGAGGAAAAAAAAATTATACCTTTATTCTCCCTAATTTCTAATGGAATTTAGCATTTCCTTCAAGTATTCAAAAATATTATTTTGAGAAAGAGTCTATAGGCTTTACCAGACTGCCAAAGGGGGGGTCCATGGCACCATAAAAGTTAAAAATTCCTGGTGGGGCTGTTTCCTTCCTCCTGAGGGTCATTAAGCAGAGGCTGATGACCACTTGTCGGGTGTTCTAGGGGGAGGTTACATAGCCTCTGAGGTCTCCATGATTCTATGATGCTTGTGTGACCTCTGGCTGTGTAAAATTTGAGCAAGCGTTGGCAGTGCCCAGGTTTCAGGCTGGGGATGGAATAGCCGAAAATTGTGCGTGTTGCTGTGGGCCTTTCCAGTGGTCAGGACCAGAAGCTAAGGAAGCCCCACTTCTTCTTTTCTCTCTGGCTCTCCAGCCATGAGCTCAGTCAAAGTGGAGCCAGGGAGGGACATGAATTCCAGAGCTGTTGTTTTAGTGAATTTTTTTTAATGTCTTTCTGGAGAGGTTACAAGATTCATTCTTTCCACATGACTGTAGTGTGGCTGGCTGGCTGTCAGGGGAGCCTATCAGAAACCCCTGCTTAGTCACGGTTTGGTGTGTGTGAAAAGAAGAGACAAAGGTATCTGCCTTAAACTGGTTTTTCAAAGCTGGGGACACACTGAGAGGAGGGGGGGAAAAAGAGATGTAAAAGGATGCTGGGAAATAAAGGTATAACTAGCCCAGGCAGGGTCCTGGTTCTTTTCTTTATTGAGAACAGCCAAATTAAAACCCTGAGACTAATGCCCAATCTCTAATCGAATGAACAGTGCCTCAGCTATGCAAAATATGCCTATGCCAGAAGGGGCCTTGGTGGAGATGTCAGGTAACAATTCTACTTCTTTTCCTTTGAAGGCCAGAACCACTTAACATATAGCATCTTTTTTATTCACACAACCTCAAATGAGGTCTATTGGGAACATCCCAGCAGATGGTATTCATTTGCTCTCTCAGCTGTATAGATGACACTTTAAGGACGCAAAACACTGTGTGTGTACCAGTCCCCCAATGCATATATGCTATGTTGTTTGATCCTCAAAACAACCTGGAGTGTAGGTGCTATTATTATCCCCATTTGACAGATGAGAAGACTAAAGCTAAGATAGATTAAATGACTTGTCCAGGGTCACACAGCCAATAAACATCTGAGTCCAGATTTGAAAAGTCTTTCTGACTACAAGAGTAGAGCTTTAGTCACTTGTATCACTTAGAGGTGTTTTTTCCCATTTTATAAATGGGAAGATTGAGGCATGGGAAAGGGAAGCGGTGTGCTCAAGGTCCAATATTAATGTAAATTACAGGGTTCAGATTAGGCCCTAGCCTCTAGGTAGGTATACTTGTCACTAGACAGTTTTCTTGAGTCTTCTGGGTAAAAATCTGTAGTTTTCCCTAATAGAGCACTATAATAATAGCATTTACATACTGCTTTCAAGTTTACAAAGCACTTTACAAATTTTATCTCATTTGATCTTCACAACAGCCTTGAGAGGGAGGTATTATTATTATTCCCACTTTACAGATGTGAACACTGAGGCAGACAGAGATTAAGTGACTTGCCCAGGGGTCACACAACTGGTAAGTGTCTGAGGCAAGATTTAAACTAAGGTCTTCTGGATTCCAAGTCCTTCACTCTATTTACTGTACCACCTAGCTACCTTATAATTAAAACAAAGGTTCTTATTTCTTTTTTAGGCAATTGGGGTTAAGTGACTTGCCCAGGGTCACACAGCTAGTGAGTGTCAAGTGTTTGGTCTGAGGTCAAATTTGAACTCAGGTCTTCCTGACTTCAGGGTCAGTGCTCTATCCACTGCGCCACCTAGCTGCCCCTAAAAGTTCTCATTTCTATAACACTTTAATATTCACACCTTTTTGATGACAATACCTCTGTGAGGTAGGTAGTATGCCTATTTTATGGATGAGGAAATGATGCTCAGAAAAAGTAAGGTGACGGGACTGGGCTGAAACTCCAACCCTGACTCCCATGCCTTTTCCATTATAATAACCACAGTGCCTCCTTACCCTACATTGCAGATACTATTGCTCTCAAATCAAATCCACTCAATTCCCATTGTTGTCTGTCAGGCAGTCGCACCATCATTAAATAGGTCCAATTTTGTTTATAAGTTATAAAGTTTATATTTGGTTATAAGGTCACAGATTTAGAGATGGAAGGGATGACAGAGGTTTATAGATGAGATGAAGTTACTTGCCAAGAGTCACAGAGCTGGTAAGTGGCAAAGCCTGGATTCAAACTCAGGTTTTCAGGCCCTAAATCCAGCCCTCGTACTAGTAAGGCATCCTACTGCCTCCTTCCAAGTAACTCTACCTGTCCCTGTCTCTCTGTCTCTCCCACTCTCTCTCTGTGTCTTCATCTCTGTCACACACACAAACACACACAAGCGTTATGCCTGGATAACATCACGAGTAATGAAAGCATGGAGCCCAGGGGTCCCAGTGACTGACTGGATCAAGTACAGTTTCTTATCCTTCCTGTTCTGCAGTTTATCTGTGAAAACAAGAATAATAAAAGTCGGTGCCAGAAGCTTGGAGGTTCTCAAATGGGAGGGATCCAGTGGAATTGTTGATAAGATCCGGCCTATTTGTGGGTCTTTCCTTCTAGAGAGGGAAATCTCTCAGTTAGGTAAACAAGAGATAAAGCACTATGATGCTATCATCTTTGAAGCCTCCTAATAAGTCTTCTACACATTGCCCCATGTCTCCTCCCTTCAGTATCTCTCCTTCATACCACTGCCTGAGTAATCTTGTTTTTATGCTCAGACCTGGACTTAATATTGATTTATGGCTTCCTGAGTCAAGTTCAGACTATTGGCCTAGACTCCAGGGCTCTCCACAATCTGATACTACCCTACTTTCCCTGCCTTTTCTCATATTATACCCTTCTCTGAGGGAAGTGAGGGGATTAGGACAGCAAGTGGTTAATTGTGGAAATTGGGCGAACCACACTGTCTCTATCTTGTGACTCAATTCTGGAGCTAGTTCAGTTCTTTTTCTATTCAATTATGGGTCTAGTTCAGTTTCTGTCTTGTGAGAAAACTTTATTCAATTGTAGGAGAAAACCTTTCTTGCATTGTTTGAACCTAGCCCTGTGTTGCTGGCAAACTGGACCATCTCTCCCTGCTGTTTAGAGACCCTTAACTAAGAACCTTGGTTATGCTGACCAGAAGCCCGTCGGATGCAAAGATTGATGCGAGGAGTTTTCTCACAGTTGTACATCTCACGCAGCCCATAGGTTTTATCTGAAAACAGACCCCCTGTTGATCAGTCCATTATTGTTTCCATGTTCCTTTGATTGTTTACAGAGTGGGACACCTCCTTTTCTGAGTTTAGAGAGTTGTACCTGTTCACTCTCCCCCTCCCAACTTGGAAAGTCCCTAATCTTTCTTCCAATTAGAAATTGGAGAAATTGTATTGTTTCCTTTTAATTAATTTGTCTTAATTGTTTTTTAATGTATAAAAAGCTCTATGTTCAGGGTCCAGTCCTAGGCTGAGGAAGGGGCCTGGTCCCACTTTATTAGGCAATTGGCAATGCATCACTTAATAAATTGATAAGCTTGGAAGATCAAACTTTTGTTTTCCTCAGTCATTTCTCTTTCACCTGCCACATCTCTGTGTTCTGCACTCTAGCCAAATTGGAATCCTTTCTGTCCTCCAAATGTACCATGGACTTCCATAACTCTGTGACTTGGCTCATACAGTTTCCTAGGCTTGGAATGCCCTCCCTATCTCTTTTCTCCTGTTTAGTTTCTATCTATTGTTTAATGCTTAATTCTCGCCTGTGGCTCCAGTTAACTGTAGCATTCCAAATCCTGGTAAAAATGTCTCAGCAGACCAGCTAAACCAGGCTGAGGGTAACTGACAGGCCTCAAACCCACTGGTGAGTTAGGGGAATGTCTACCCCAAACATGTGAAGACTTACTTCACCCCCGCCACTGCCCACCCCTCCCCTCCCCTCCCCATGGAATGGGCAAGTGAGAACAGTTTGTTCCAGTGGCTGTGAAGGTGGCTGAGTGAACATTGTGGAGTACTTAGAGCTTGATCAGACATTGAAGACACCCAAGTGTTCCACTGTATCCCCGGCCTTCACCAGTCATCTAGACTTTGTCTTGCCACTGAACTTCAGTGATTCTGGAAGAAAGAGTGAGGCTGAGGACTGTTCAGCTCTGCCTCACTTAAATCCAATTCACATCACCCTGTGATGCCATTGGCCCTCTTTGAAAACAAAGGACAAACAACCCAAATACCATCTCTCTTCCCAGAGCCTCCAGTTAGTAATGGCCTTTAGCCTTGAACCTCACATAGCAATTTGTTTCACAACTTTCTAACACACTTACTTTTTTTGGGTGTGTGAATGTATGGAATATTTGGGTTTTTTGATGTGAAGTCATGCAAAATATATTTCAATATTAGACATGTTGTAAAAAAAAAGATAAAAAGCAAGAAACACAGAGAAAGTGAAAAAAGTATGCTTCAATCTGCACTCAGAGTTCATCAGATTTCCCCCTGGAGGTAGAAAACATTTTTCAGAAAGCATTTTTCATCATAGGTTGTGAGGGACTGTCTGATGTTGGCAGCTACCAGGTTGGGCCTGTGGCAAGGGTAGGGTAGGATCTGGGTATTTTGGAAGTTGAGGCAGGGGCTGTGGTAGGCAGAGTCGTGGTGAACTGGGATGGGCTGGATTCAGAGAAGCCCTGAGGCAATGGGCAGTGCTTTGTGAGATGAGCTGGGTGCAAGGAAGTAGCCGGAGCTTGAGCTCCTGAGGCAAGGGGCGGTGCCACGTGGGAGTGGGACGGCAGAGGACTGAGTTCCCTTTGCTTAGTCCCCTCCCTATATGCAACTTCATCCCCAGATGCCTCTTGTGACCTTCCTGACTTCCTGGGTCCCTTTGTGCAGCACTGACCCCAGACCCCTCCTGAGTCTGACTTCCTAGGTCACGTACTCTTGTCTATGCGCCATTCCCAGATGCCTCCTCCCTGTATCCGGTCCTGGCCTCCTACGTCACTCCCTTCCCCTTGGTGTGCTAAACTCAGACAGCCCCTTCCGGTATCTGACCCTTCAATCATTGGCTAGTAAGCGGGCTGGGGAGGAGGGGCTAGGTAGGTATTTAGGAACAAGCGTGGTCAGATCACGCACGCGCTCTCTCCTGGCTCCTGCCCTGTTGCTCTGGCCTTGCTGCTTGGGCTTGCTATGATGGCTTGCTGTGATGGCCTCTGAATAAAGCTCTGGTGTTGGCGCCTCCTGATGGCTTGTCTCTGTGTGGTTATCCGGCAGAGAACCGAAGACTCGAGTGTGAGTAAGACTCTGGTAGTGTGCTTCTTATAAGAGAAGCGGGTACCGGCGTACGGCCGGCAGAAGGTCGGCGTGCGGCCAGTATAATAGGTCCTTTGGAATTAGCTTGGATCATTGTATTTTTAGAGTAACTAAGACTTTCACAGTTGATTTTCCTTACAATACTGCTGCTACTGAATATACTTTCTTATAATATCATATTAGGAGGCAATTACTAGTCTTACTTTTCCTGGCTTGTGGTAAATCTAGAGGAGGGTATGGCTTCCTCTCCCTCTACTACATGTTTCCAGAAGCATCACTGGGTAACTTGACTACCCTTCCTGGCAGCTGTCCCAGGAGACATCAAAGCACTGCAAGACAATTGGGGATGGATTAGTATTAGTCTCCCATTTGGGAGGTATTGTTGTGTGAAGTGCCCAGTCTGGTGCTGGAAAAGAAAAAAAACTTGTTAAGTCCAAGTCAAGTGGGCACTGGGGAGGGCTATCTGCTATGAGGTTTGAGGGGAAATGTTTCTGATCTCTGAAAGAGACCTCTTCTTATATGTAGAGTCAGGGGCTGGGCAGAGGGGGCTGGGTAAGGGGAAGTGGAGATCACAGTCCTGGAGGGGCATGTTTCAGTGTAACCCCATACTTCAGCACATGGGCATTGTGTGGTAATCCCAGGGCCATGATAAGATTCCCTTGTGGCTTCCCTAAGGAATCCAGGCTGAAACAGCTGGGATGCCATTTACAAAACGATATTTTTGGACCAACACCAGCAGCTGCTGCTGACATAAGCTGTCCCCAGGGAGAGGCTCACAGACCCTGTTGGGTGTTGAATAAGACAAAGAAGAGTTCAGGTCTGGGTGATCTCTAGGGTGACGGCCAAAAAAAGGCACGTGGTGCCTTGGCTGAGGCCCATAAGCCATCCATCTGTATTCTAGGTGTCAGGATATTTGGAGACACCCTGTTTCCCAGAACTAAGGCCCAGAGAGCAGGCTATACCGTGAGCTTGGCATAACCACAATCCTTTGCACTCTGGCTGATCTCACCCTCTGGCAAAGTATATTGCTTTGACCAATGCCAAGTGTTCATTGAGGGATTTGTGATTTTTGGATTTGTTAGGGCTCCCCCTATTTCCCAGGGACCTGAGAGCCAAAAGGAGATGACATGCTGCAGCCTAAAGCCATCCATCAGATCTCTTGATATGCTCCTAAGAGTAAAAAGAGAAGGGTGGTTTTGGCATGAGGATTCTGACAGTTCATATGCTGGAAGAATACTGGTGTTATACAGATAGTTTTTGTTTCAAGGACCAGCCTGGGATGTTGAAACATATAATATAATTTCCCAGCCTATCCTCTTTATCCTATTTGATTCTGGGCCTAGTTCATTGCCCATTTGCAATGTCTTTTCCAGATACATAATAATAATAATAACACTGGGGTCAGGAAGACCTGAGTTCAAATCTAGCCTCAGACACATACTGGCTGTGTGACCCTGGGTGAATCACTTATTTGATTCAGCTTCCTAATCTGTAAAAAAGAAAAATGAGCTGGAGAAGGAAATGGCAAACCACTCCAGTATTTATTTTTATTTATTTTGGCAAGGCAATTGAGTATAAGTGACTTGCCCAGGGTCACACAGCTAGTAAATGTCAGGTGTCTGAGTCTGGATTTAAACTCAGGTCCTCCTGACTCCAGGGCTGATGCTCTATCCACTGTGCCACATAGCTGCCCCCCAGCTCCAGTATCTTTGGAAAGAAAACCCCATGGATAGTATTAATGTTCTATGGTCCACAGGGTTACGAATTAGACTGAACAACATTTATGTAGTGCCTCAATATTTGCAAAGCTTTTTATATCTGTTATCTTATTTGAGTCTTTCAATAACCCCATGTAGTAGGTGCTATTATTGATACCATTTTCCAAATGACATCTATTCACATACATACTCCCTGGGCTGTCCTTCCACCCGTATATCATAATCTGGACAATAGGCATTCGTTGTTCATTTACTTTTTCTTATGTGGGTGGTGAGGCTGAACTCTTACACAAACATGCCCTTCCCCCAACTTTCCAGTTCTTGTTCTGGGCTCAGTAACCTAGGACGTATCAGCTGACTGTGGTACAGATCAACTCACTGTATTGATAACTTCAAAGATACTTCCTCGGCCCCCGCTGCCACGTATTTATTGTTGTCCCCAATTAGAACCTAAGGCTTTGAGGGCGCAGGGACTGTCTCACTTCTACATCTGTATCTCCAGTACATAGAACAACACATAGTAAGTGCTGAGTAAATTCTTTTTCATTCATTCATCAATTCATTCATTTCCTTACCTTTCCCCATACTTAGTACATAAGGACTGAATTCCTATTTGTTGCCTTACTCACAGAGAATATCCATGACTGCACCTGACAGTCATGGTGGTCAGGACTTAGGGAGGTGTAACTGCCCCTAAACTAAGTGTGGCAGTACAGTGCTGGGTCTGGAGTCAGGAAGACTCTAGTTCAAATCCAGCCTCAGATACTAGCTGGGTTACCCTAGACAGGTCACTTAACTTCTGTCTGCATCAATTTTCTCAACTGTAACATGAGGATAACAGTAATAGCATTTCCCTTCCAAGGTTGTTGTGAGGATCAAATGAGGTAATGTTTGCAGAGCACTTAGCAAGTGCCTGGAGCATAGTAGGTACCTAATAAATGATGGTTCCCTTTCCCTTCCCCCTTCTTGAGTATATATGAATCTCATTAAGGGATGCTGTGTTCCTGAGCTTGCTGTTATCAGCACAATATCATCTGCAAACAGGAACATCTGGAAAATCTTTCCCTGGGGAATACCTCTTCTATTTGTCTCTTTTTGCTAGCCATCCTTCACAACGGTGGCAGATACCTGTAGTGAGCTGTTCATAGCTCCCTGTTTTATACTTTGCTTGGTATTCGTAATCTGAGGATTGTCAAACAAAGTTATCTCTGCTGTTGCATCATGAAAGTATTTTGCATGATCTTAACATATGCATGGGATGTGCCTTGCTGGGGGAGAGCCTTTAAGGCTGTTCTGCTCTACCTAGTCAAATGATTTTTTAAAAAAATAATCATCAGGGGCAGCTAGGTGGCACAGTGGATAGAGCACGGGCTGTGGAGTCAGGAGGACCTGAGTTCAAATCCGACCTCAGACAAATAACACTTACTAGCTGTGTGAACCTGGGCAAGTCACTTAACCCCATTCCCCAGCCCCCCCCAAATAATCATCAAACTATAAGCACATGAAGATTCTAAAATAATAGTTGCTAACATTTACCTATATTCAGATGGGGTAAATGCTGTCATTGTTACTATATTCCAGATGAGGAAGTTGAAGTTGAGAAGGGGTTAATTAAGTAACTTCCAGAATCACAAAATGTCCGGGCAGGATTGATTCAAACAGTGGATCAATAAGCATCTACAAAATAAGCTGGAGAAGGAAATGGCAAATCACTCCAGTATCTTTGCCAAGAAAACCCCAAATGGGGTCGTAGAGAGTCAGACATGACTGAAAAATGACTGAACAGCAAGGACAACAAAAATATTCCAGGCACTGCGCTAATCACTGCACATACAAAGAAAGGCGAAAGACAGCTCCTGCCCTCAATCACCTCCTCTTTTGCCTCTTTGTATCCCCAGTGCATAGCACAGTGCCTGGCTCATAATAGGAGCTTTATTGAGATTGATCTAATGGAGGAGACAATGTGAAAACAATCACGCATAAACAAACTATACCCAGGATAAATAGGAAATAAGCAATAGAGGGAAGGTACTAGAATTAACAGGGATGGGGAAAAGTCTTCCAGACTCCAAGGCTAGACTGTGTCATCAACCTAGCTCAAGAATACCATAGTCTCCAAAGAATCAAAATCATGGGCAACTCCAAGGGCAATGGAGAATTATATTATAGGCTTAAGTAGACTGCAGCTTAGTGTAGTATATAACCAAAGACTATTTGTGGTGTATTGCCAATGATGATTTGCATACAAGGGCTGGTGTAAAAGTATTCAGTCGACGTGGATGGATAGGTATAATTGGAAAAAGCAATAGTCTGATTACATGCTGATAGCAATGGTAACAAGTAGGCAATGACAGTCTTGTAGTGTTACCCACAGAATGTAAAAAAAGATTTAGAGGAAGGTTCCCAGGGCTTTGGTTGGATCCAATAAGGAAGATTTCTAGGAGTTCTTGGAAAAGAATTGCACAGGGTGAGGGATGACTGGTTTATGACTTGTACCTTTAGAGATGCTCTCTAGATCTCTGAGGTCATCCATGTATTAAAAGATTGTGTGCTTTTTGAATTGAATTGAATGCCATGGTGCTTCTTTCTAGATTAGGTAGTGCCTGAGGGCAGAATGACTGGGCTTTTCCCAATTGCTCCAAGTTTCCCTGCATATTAATCTGTAAAACAATCAACAAGCATTTATTGGACTCTATGGCATGTTAGGTGGCACAATGGATAGACCACTCCGATTGGAGTCAGGAAGACTCATCTCCCAGAGTTCAAATTTTACTTCAGACACTGTGTGACCCTGGGCAAGTCACTTATCCCTGCTTGCCTTAGTTTCTTCATCTGTAAAATAAGTTGAAGAAGAAAATGGCAAACCACTAGTATCTTTGCCAAAAAAGCCCCAAATGGGATCATGAAGAGTTGGACATGATTAAAGTGACTGAACATCATCATCACCACCACCACCACCACAACCACCACCATCATCATCATCATCATCATCATCATCATCATCAGTATATGTCAGGCTCTGTGGGAAGAGCTGGAGATAACAAAGGCAAAAGCAGGACAATCCTTATCATGAAGGAGGTTTTATTCTAATGGAGGTAACCCATATACATAGGTAAATGCAAAATGCATACAAAGGAGATACAAGGGAATCTGGGAGTGGAAGGTACTGCGGATTGGGATCTGGCAAGTGCTTTCTGGAGAAGGTGCTGAATATTGACTAAAACCAGGGGTTCCATGAGGCAGACATATACTGAAGAATGGAAGGGACCTTTAAGGTAATCTATTTCAACCCTCTCATTTCTCTCTAGATCTGAGAGATTTTCCCCAGTACAAGAAACATTTAACAGAAGGCACACCCAACAAAAACTGAATCGTCCTTATATTGTTGTCCATATCATTTATAATCCTGGGGAGAAATTCTTTAGCGACACTCCCTTCTATGTATGACTCAAGAAGAAAGGGAGTTCACCCATGTATGACATAATCCAAAACGGGGAAGGTTGGGCACTGTAGTTTTTTCCGACCCATTCTTCCCCTGCTCTTTGGGGCAGAGTCAGGCTCTGTCTTCTCCAGGGAAGATGTTTTAGTAGACATTGCCCTGGGCCAAAAAAGGGAATGGTTACAGAATGCCCCATGGGACAGATGGGCCGTCTAAGGGGCCACCCAGAAGCGTTAGCCAAGTCATGTCTTGATGTACCCTTCCTGCTTCTGACTCTTCCTGAGGGCACAGATTCCCTTGGAATCCTTTGGAAAGGAAAGGAATTTTCACAGGCTGTGCCGTACTGTACTTCTTGGAGCATTGGAGGCTTGGGACAGATTTTTACTTGGTTCATAAGCTGATCCAAATTCCTAACCACACAAAAATATGGTGTATATGTGTTTTTAAAGTTCTTCCCTCCACATTTCCCTCTGCCCTTTGTGTATCTAAATCTAAACTGTGTGGGAAAGGATTAGAAGTCAGGCTTCCACAGCAGAACAAGGAAATTCCAAGATCTTGTGGATAGTCCCTCAGCCAATCAGAAAGTGCCCCAAATATTCTTCAAACAACTAGTTCCTTAAGAAAGAGCCCTGGAGGCTAAACAGGTTGCAACTTGTCAGGGTAAAGGACTGGGCAACGATTTTTCTCCACTGTGCTTGCTTAATAAGCTTATTGAATATTAACTGACACACCCCGAGGTGTGTCACCCCCAGATAGCCGCCATTTTTGAACATGGGACACATGAACTGGGAGGGACTAACATGACAAGGAAGAACATGGGATGGGCGGTTCAGGAAGATAAAAGCTGGTTCCTGCTTCTGTACAGTGTGCGTCTCCCACAAGAGGGTGCACCCGCTTCTTGCAAGAACAGTAATAAACGATTCTTCTTCCACTCCGAACTTAGTTTTGTTACTAAGAGCAAGACTACACTCGGCATTGCAACTGGGAAAGCAATGGGCTGCAGCAGCTTGCCTGGGCTAACTTCCCAACCCTGCTGAGGGGGTCCAAGGGGCTCTATTTCTAACAGCTGGAAAACATAAAAGTGAGCATTTAAAATTAATACAGCCTCAGCACTGTGCCCAAGTAACATCTCTTCAAGATAGCCTGAGTGTTTCATGTCTTCCACCCTGCCTCCAGTAGGAACCAGGAAAGGTAGGAGATCTGTGGTCCCCCTCTCTGGCCAAGAGACTCCCCAGATGGCAAGATTTAAAGGCTACCAGAATTTTTGAAGAAGTCATCATTAAAAATGAGATAGGATTTACCATCCCACTTTGAGTGGATGGTACATTTATTTAAAACTTGCTATGTGTTAGACATTGTACTAAGTACTGTAGATACAAATGCAAAAGTAAGATAGTCCCCTCCCCCAAAGAGCTCATATTCTAATAGTGTGAGGTAACCTAGGGGAGAGGTGGCCAAGAAAGAGTATTTTGGTCCGGCCAAGTCACAATTGACTGGGGCCAAAAAAAGGAATGGTTACAGAATACCCCATGGGCCAGACGGGCCGTCTAAGGGGACACCCAGGAGCGTCAGCTCAGTCATGTCTTTCTAGGGGTTCTTGGAAAAGAATTGCACAGGGTGAGGAATGGCTGGTTTATGACCTGTACCTTTAGACATGCTCTCTAGATCTCTGAGGTCATCCATGCATTAAAAGATTGGGTGCTTTTTGAATTGAATTGAATACCATGGTCCTACTTTCTAGATTAGGTCGGAAAGTTAATTGACCCACCCTATCCAGGAACAGTGATAGTGTTGATTTGATTATTGCTCCCACGTAAAGAGGTAGAAGGAGGTAGGTGGAAAGTGAACCATGCCTTCTTTTTAATAGAGACTAAAAGTAACTAGGTAACGCAGTGGATAGAGCGCCAAGCCTGGAATCAGGAAGACCTGAATTCAAATGTGGCCCCAGACACTTACTAGCTGTGTGACCTTGAGCAAGTCACTTAACCCTCTTTGGCTCAGTTTCCTCACTTGTAAAATGATCCGGGAGAAGGAAATGGCAAACCACTCCAGTATCTTTGCCAGGAAAACCCCAAATGAGGTCACAAGGAGTCAGGCACAACTGAAAAAAGAAGTCAATGATAACAAAAGTATCTTACATTCTAAAGGACTGTGCTGATGAAAGAAGTCTTCACCTGGGAGATTTTTTTTTTTTTTAACATATAAGAGTGAAAATACAGTGTGACAGGATGCTAGGCTTGGAGTCAAGGGAAAAAGACCAAGGTGACTGTGTCCCTGACCCCCATTTCTGCCTAGTTCTCTGGCCGAGGCTCAGCTCTGAGACTTGTTACACTGTCTGAAACTGTGTTAAAACACCTGCAGTACTTGACTTCAAAGGGTTGTTGTAAGGGTCAAGTGAGACCCTTGTATGTAAAACTCTCTGCATTCTTTAAGATGTAAATGTTACTTATGATCATTCTTAGGTAAATCCAGGACCAACTAGGAGGTTCTGCCCTCAGAATCCTTCAAATATTTGAGGCAGTTGAAAAATGTTTTAAATTTGAGTGATTCTGGGGATTTCTGATGACATGGGATGGGGCCAGATATCCCAGGCAGCTCAGGTTTATAGGGACTACTTGAGGAGTGCCCCAGTTCAGAGCCGTACAGGGAGGCTGGCACATTCTTTGTCTCTGGAGATCAGAGGACCCATGTTGGGGTTTCCCAGGCACATTTTCTTCACATTGCCTGGAATATTTCTCCCTCCTCTCTTCCTTCCATTCTCACCAAAAGTCCTACCTTCTGTAGGAAACCTGTCCTGATCTTACTTAGTGTCAGTGCCTTCATTCCGTTGATTATCTCTAATTTATTCTGTGCTTATCCTGTTTGTACACAGTTGTTTGCATGTTCTTTCCCTCATTAGCCTGTGAGCTTCCGTGACGGTCTGCTCCACTCATAATAGGATCATAGGATATAGATCGGGAAGGGACTTTTGGAGTTACCTGGTTCAACCACCTCATTTTACAGATGAAAAACAGAGACCAAGAGAAGTTAGCTGACTTGTCCAAGGTCAGACAGGGAGTAAAGGATGGAGCCTGAATTTGAACTGAGGTGTTTGGACTGCTCTTTTCACTGCATTAATTCCGACTCAGTGCCTCCTTTGAGGGAGGCAGAATCTGATCAATACATCCAAGGAGATCTTTTTTTTTTTTAATCCAAATTGTTATTTGTGGCTTTTCATTGTCCATTCTTATTAACCACATAGAAACAGCAAGTGCTCACATCTCTCAGGAACGGGCTTCTGCATGGAAAATAAGCCTGAGCTTTTGTACTTTCCAAGAAACAACTTTGTGTGACTTCCTTGTGCCTCACGAAAAAAATGTTAAGGTAAACAAATGAAATTCCCTTAAAAATGAATTTTAATGAGGCAATGAAGTGTTCATGGTCAAAAATGCATTCCATTTTACTCAGGTCTTTTTTCTCCCCCCAATACCTAAGGGAAGGAGTGGGGCAGGGGTGCACATCTCCCAGGTGATGATGTGGGTAACATTTTTCACAAAGAAAGGGTTTTGATGTTGCTTTGGCGCCACCAAGTGGCCTAAGGAAGGATTGTTGCTCCCAAACCCCCAGATGCCATTTTCCCAATTAATAGCACAGGGCTGAGCGAAGTTGGAAATTTCTTATTTAGAAGTGGCTGCTGCTCTTTTCTGATATGATGCCCTCAGAGTCTCTGTAGGAGCTACTGTGTAACTTGTCTGGGCACTTAAAATACCTTTTTTTTTTCAAGCTGTTTACAAACCTTATGCATTATATGCTCAAAACAAAGTAGCCCTATATATAAAATGAGATGTGCCATCTCTTCTTCCATGTCTCTGCACAGGCTGTCCCCCATGCCTGGAATAAAATGAGCAGAACCAAGAGGACAATTTGTACGACAACGTCAGCATTGCGAAGACAAACAACTTGGAAAGACTTAAGATCACTGAGCCATGCAATGATCAACCATGATTTCAAGGACTGATAATGATCTATGATAACCATTTCCTGACAGAAGTGATGGATTCAAAATGCAAAATGAGATAGACATGTTTAGACACGGCCAATGTGGGAATCTGTTTTGCTTAACTGTGTGTATTTGTGACAAAGCTTTTAGTATTTTTTAATTTAAATTTAAAAAATTTTTAAATTTTAATTTAATTTTAAAATTTTAAATTTTTTAAAATCCTGGATTAGGGGTGGATAGAAAGAGAAAAAAAAATGCTTGTAATTGAAAAAAGAAAAAGGGACTGAACAGTTTATATAGAGGCAGCTAGATGGCACAATAAATATAGCTCTGAGCCTGGAGTCAGGAAGACCTGAGTTCAAATTCAGTTTCAGAGTCTTATTGTGTGATCTTAGGCAAGTCATGTAACTTCTGTCTGCCTCAGTTTCCTCAATTGTAAGATAGAGATAATAATAGAAGCTACCTATCAGGGTTCTTGTGAGGATTAAATGAGATAATATTTGTAAAGCATTTAGCACAGTGCCAGGTACAGATTCGGAGCTTAATAAATGCTTATTTCCTTCCTTCCTTTTCCTTCCTTCCTTCCTTCCTTCCTTCCTTCCTTCCTTCCTTCCTTCCTTCCTTCCTTCCTTCCTTCCTTTCTTCTTTCTTTCCTTCCTACTATACCCTTCATCTTGGGACCTAGATCACATCACACTTCCTTCAAAATGTTGACATTCAAGTTTCATCTGTAACTCACCCACTATGGGTAGAAGTGATGGAGGTGGGATGAGGACAGAAACGGTATAATAGGACAGTTCTGTAATCTCTTTAGGGGCAATTAGGTGGTGCAGTAGATAGAATGCTGAGCCTGGAGCCAGGAAGATGAGTTCAAATCTGGCCTCAAACACTTAGTGGCTGTGTGACCCTGGGCAAGTCACTAACCCCTGTTGCCTCAGTTTCCTCATCTCTAAAATGAGCTGGAGAAGGAAATGGAAAACCACTCCAGGATCTATGCCAAGAAAATCCCAAATGGGGTCATGAAAAGTTGGACATGACTGAAATGACTGGATATGTACTCAGTGATAGTGTGGTCACTTCCTCTCAAGGTTCTTATTATTTCTGCCTCACCAAACAATTTTATTGGACAGAATGGAGTCTAGAATATCTCACAAAGAAATAAAGAAATATGTCGTCTTTTCTCCAGATGGAAGTTCCCAATTCCTTCAGCTAGTGCTTTTATGGGGGCAGCTAGGTGGCACAATAGAGAAAGCACCGGGCCTGATTCCAGGCCTGAGTTTCTGAACTTCCTGACTCCAAATCTGGTCTCAGACACTTACTAGCTGTGTGACCCTGGGCAAGTCACTTAACCTTGCTTGTCTCAGTTCCTCATCTGTAAAATGAGCTGGAGAAGGAAATGGTAAACCACTCCAGTATCTTTGCCAAGAGAACCCCAAATGGGGTCACAAAGAGCTGGACATGACTGAATAACAACGTACTTTATCTAAATAAATATAGAGTTAGTGTGGTACAAAGGAAGGTGTGCGGACTTTTGGAGTTAGAAGACCTGGTTACAAATTCCGCCTCTGATAACACTGAGCTTCCCTCGGGCCTGTTACTCGAGTTTCCTAGGCCTCAGTGGCCCTGAGGTGTCGTCTAGCTAGATCCGTAATAATAAGCCTTCTTTGCTTTCTGCATGCATTCACAGGGGTGAATCTTACCTAGTCTCTTAAAGCAGAAGTTCCTTCCACAGGAAGCTAGTACCTGTTAAGCGTAAGGCAGGCTTGTAAATAAATTCACTCCGTCTGAGAGCCCACCGGCAATCCACCCAGCTGGGCTGTGGGTTGATCTTTTCCACCAACCTGGAGAACAACGCTCTCGGTACATGTTAATTAACATTAAAGATCTATTTCTGGTACCTTGGGGAAAGTTGTATCCCTCTAGAGGATCCAGATATTAAAACGCAGCTCTATCTCTCTGGGAGTTTTGCTTCTCAAATCCAGCTTTTAAAAAAGATTGAATGGCATTTTTTCGTGTTTAATTTTATACATCATATCTATGTCTTTCTAGGGATTAAGGGATTTTTAAAAATGGCTCATTCGAACCAAGTATCTTAATTTTCTATTATGAATTGTGGTACCATGTGCTTTGTTAGGATTGGTGCCCAAAACATGATTCTAGCTAAAGCCAGCTCTAGGAAAAATGGTGAAGTAGGTAAAATTCTGGGTTCCCAGCCTCATGATTCTCCATCCTTTTTTCCTCTCAGTGATGTAGCATACTTTCTCTCTTGGATACTAAGAATCCTTCTGTTCTACATTTTGCAAAATCTTGAAAGAAAGGATAGACAACTCATTTACTCTAAGGGATAAATGATTGATAACAGTTTAGGGGGTGTAACCCATGCTGGACATGTTTGTATTTTAATTTGTTTTTGTTCTTCAGTCATTTAAGTCATGTCTGACTCTTCGTGACCCCATTTGAATATCTACTGAAGTAGTTTGCCACTTCCTTCTCCAGCTCATTTCACAGATGAGGAAACTGATGCAAACAGGGTTAAGTGACTTGCCCAGGGTCACCCAGCTAGTAAGTGTCTGAGGTTGGATTTGAACTCAGGAAGATGAGTCTTCCTGATCCCAAGTCTAGCACTCAATCCACTGTGCTACCTAGCTGACCCCATATGTATGCCTATCTACATAAATAATACATATATACCCAGATGTATATCTACATCTCTACCTATACTTACACACCTATACATGCACATATACCTATATACATATAAGCACATACACACATGTATGTTGCTCTTCAGTTATGTCTGACTCTTTGTGACCCTGTTTGGGATTTTCATGGCAGAGATACTGGAGTGGTTTGCCATTTCACTGTCCAGCTCATTTTATAGATGAAGAAACTGAGGCAAACAGAGTTAAGTGACTTGCCCAGGATCACACATCTAATAAGTGTCTGAGGTCAGATTTGAACTCAGGAAGATGAGTCTTCTTGACTCCAGGCCTGGCACTCTATCTACAGGCCTGTATAAAATCTTAAACTAAAGGAATGAAGTCCTAACAGATTTGGAGTGTATTTTAACTAGAGAGGGAAATATTTTTCAGGTAGTGGGTTTTACTAGTTATTCTCTGCAGTGCATAGGAATCCAGTCCAGATGAAATACATTATCCCACACAGAGATAGCTTTAACAAACTTTCCTGCTACTCCCAAGAGGAGGAGGAAAGCAGCTGCTAGCAGGACAGCCATGGCATGTGGCCTGTAAGACTTAAGTGGTCTGAACAGAGGGGTTGGAGGTGGGGTGGGCTAGCCACACTCTAGCTGAAGGCTCTGAGGTCCTCAAGGCTTGACCTTATATAGCATTTTAGATAAAGAGACAATATGATACCAGTGTGAGACTGCCTTCCCAGTTCTCTGTAGGACCAGTAAAATGAAGGTATTTTCTAAATTACCTTATAAGGAGGTTGGAATGCAGAGCAGGGAAGTAAGAATGAAGAAGAGGGAAGCAGGAAAGTTAACTCTAACGATACCAGTCAAACTATCTTTTACTGGCCCACTCTTTGAAACAGCACTAGTCCATCAACAGTTATCTAGCGGCTAGGTGGTGCCATGGTGCATAGAGTGCTGGGTCTGGAGTCAGGAAGACTCATCTTCTTGGGTTCAAATGTGGCCTCAGACACTTACTAGCTGTGTGACCTTGAGCAAGTCACTGACCCCTGTTTGCCTCAGTTTCCTCCTCTGTTAAATGAACTGGAGAAGGAAATGGCAAACCAGTCCAGCATCTTTGCCAAGAAAACCCCAAATGGGGTCCTGAAGAGTCAGATTGACTGAAAAAATCAATTGTTACGGATAGCCTTGATTCTAGTTATATTTTAAAGTATTTTTATCCCCAACCCCTTCGTTTCCTTGTGGTGGTTGACATCATATTTTACCTCGTGTGGTTACTTCAGTGATGGGTAGACAGAGTTAATTTACTACAATATTTGAAGAGTTCTGAGATATTACTAGTGTGGGTAGTCACTCTACTGGAGCAGATTTCAACCTTCTCATCCTTTGTAATTCTTGTTCCTATTCTTCTGTAGCTTCTCCACAGAGAATTTGCCCATGCTAGAGGGGTGAACATGTTGGAAGTCTCATTCTATGATGATGATGATGATCTGTAGTAATAGCTAGTGATTATATAGTGCTTCCTGGTTTATGAAGCACGTTATAAATATCTCAGTCTTTCCTCACAAAATCCCTGAGAGGTTGGTGCTATTGTTATCCCCATTTTATTGATGAGGAAGCTGAGGCAGCTAGAGGTTAAGTGACTTGCCCAGGGTCACACAGCTAGGAAGTGTCTGAGGTGAGATTTGAATTCATGTCTTCCTGATGCCAGGGCTACTATCTGCTATACCAAAGGGGCAGCTTAGGACCCTTAAAAATATTAAACAGTTTTCCCAACTGCAATCCCACCCTCTCTCTTCTTCTTATTCAGTTTGGGCCCAACTCTGAAGACCTTCAGGGTCTGTTCCAGATATATGTACTGATGTAGTAACTCAATGGACTGGCTTTCCTAGTGCATATCATAGTAGGTCAATAAACATTTACCAGGAGACCATCATGAGTCAGGCACTGTCCTAACCACTGGGGATATGAAGAAAGGTAAAAGATGGTTCCTGCTTTCAAGGAGCTGAAAGTCTAATGGCAGAGACAACATGAAAACGACTAAGTACAAACGATATACAGGATAAGTTGGAAATAATCCACAAAAGGAAGGTACTAGCTTCAAGGGACTTTGGGAAAGACTTCCTGTAGAAGGTAAGATTTTACCTGGGACTTCAAGGAAACCAGAGAAACCAGGATGCAGAGATGAGGAGGGAGAGAGTTCTAGGTGTGGAGGACAGATAGCGAAAATGCTCCGAGTCAGAAGATGGAGTGTCTTATTTGAGGAAGTCCATTTTTCATCCACTTAGTATTTCTTATATGGATTATTAGGCTCTTTCTTTCTTTCTTTTTTTTTTGGGGGGGGATAATTGGTTCTGATTGAGAAGACTCTGTAATGTTCTGGGCTTTGATGCAATCAGTCAGTGACATTCACAAATAGATACACCCAGGGGACCTCACCATTAATGGAGAATCATTCTTTCATTTGGACTCTCTTCAGAATATCATACACAGTAGTGATAAACACCTTTGGCAAGTATATATCTCTTTGTTTTGTGGCTTACTTGAAGTTAGTCATCAGAAGATTATTAGTTAGTAATCAGAGGATTAGTAACCAGAGGATCTCAATAGTTGCATTTATCTATAATTCTTAGCTATATTGATTTAGGACCTGAGAAGTCATTGTGCCTAACTCCTTCATTTTACAGATGAGGCAACTGAGGCACAGAGGAGTTTCATGACTAGCTATTAAGTGTATGAGGCAGGATTCAAACTTAAGTCTGCCTGGCTCCAGGTCCAGTGGTCTATCCATTACATTGTATGTTAATGGAGCACCCTGTTAACTTAATTAGGAACAATATAATGACCTTTAAGTTCTGTGTGCTTCCTTTCTTTGCAGCTTCTGAGAGTATATTTTAGATGAAAAATTACGGATTCTGTTACAGTCACTCTGAGCTTCCAGTTAAGAGAATATTTAACATTTAGGCAGAGGTTGGATAGAGGTTGAACTCTGTGCCTTAATTTACATTTATATGTATAAGTATATAAATATATATATGCACGCTGTATGTGTGTATATGTATTTATGTGTAGGTATATATATGTATATATGTGTAGGTATATATGTGTAGCATATACATGCATATGCATACACACATATAGTTCACCTCTGGCCTCTTTGTGGTTAAGGCAAAATTCAAGTGACTGGAAATATCTGAGTAACAAAACAGATTATATTATAATGTCTGTAGATAGACGGGAACCAGGAAGAAAAGCTGGAGAACTCATCCAGAGACAGGAGACAGGAGTTCTTGAGAAGGTGGGTCATTGATCACATTGTGTATCTTTTGCTCTAAGATACTTTGATGTAGCTCAGTCCTTCCTTCTTTCTCCTATTACTTGTTGTTCTTGGGCTGCTGGCTTTTTCCAGGTCATTTTTGTATGAGCCAACTCCTTCCATACCTTTACAATATCTATTTAGTTCTAAGATAGCACCTCTTTTTATAAAAGTTCCTTAGCAGATGACTAAGCCTCTCATACGATGACTTTGATTGACAGGCTCTGTTCACACACAGTTCAGGTTGATTGATTCAAATAGTATTTTTACCTAATCAATGTAATCACTTTTAATTGGGTGGGATAATAAGTGCAGGGCTAACTAGGTGGTTCAGTAGATAGAGTTTTAGGTCTGGAGTCAGAAAGACTCATCTTCCTGAGTTCAAATCTGGCCTCAGACACTTATAAGCTGTGTGACCCTGGGCAAGTCACTTAACCTTGTTTGCCTCAGTTTCCTCATCTGTAAAAATGAGCTGGAAAAGAAAATGGCAAACCACTCCAGTATCTCTGTCAAGAAATCCCAAATGGGGTCACAAAAAGTTGGATATTACTGAACAACAGCATAAGCAAAGCCTCACCCTTATACCAATATAGGTGTTGCAGTCTGAGAGATTTTGATCCCTCAAGGACCATAGTGTAGGATGAGGTCGTCTGGAGTGAATGCACAGGCTCAAGCATTCTCTGAGTCAAGGTGGCAAAGATTTATTGTTACGCTATACAACGGGCAGAGGTCCCTAAAGAATTATGCCATGGTGGGCAGAGCTCCTTAGGAAACTTGCAACCTAACATGAACGATGCTAAAGCTTATATAGGAAAAGTAGTGGATTATGTGGCAAGTATGCTAATTAGGTGATAACTTACAACTACGTCATTCACTACTGGAAACCGAGGCGGAGGGCAAAGAGAGGGTTCCTAAAGGGTATATTTTTATTCTGTTATGTCTGTAACAAGATATCTTTGGG
The DNA here is from genome assembly GCF_900497805.2 of Vombatus ursinus. Taxonomy (NCBI): domain Eukaryota; kingdom Metazoa; phylum Chordata; class Mammalia; order Diprotodontia; family Vombatidae; genus Vombatus; species Vombatus ursinus. The sequence goes on from NW_020954576.1 coordinate 27,660,638, forward strand.
AGTTGGTGTCTATAGCTTGACCTCTGGATTGTATACGGTAACTGTGGGCATCAGTACTTGATAGTTCCGCTGGTTTGAGATAGTCCTGTTCATACAAGGGAAATTCTACAGAGGTCAGCTTGTTCTTGTAACAGGGAGAGATAGTTTGCCTCACTGGGCCCACTCAGGAGTCACTGCTAGAGATAGGATCCTTGGGCTGGAGGAAAACTGTCAAGGAATAGTGTTTCTGAGGCCAGGGAGAAATTGGGGTCCAAGCACAAGCACCCAAGCACCCCATAGTAGGCACAAGAAATTGCTTGTTGGAGGAGAGCCTTTAAGGTTTTATTTTGTTCTACTGAGTCAAAATTTGTTTGTAATCAACTCAAAATAAACGGTGATATCTTATGTCCTCTATGCTTTTTGTTCAACTGTATAAATGTATAAGTGTGGTCTGTTGCAGAAAAATCATTTTATGAAAGCCTGTTTCCTTCACATATTTTCATCAAGGATACTCTTCACATGTGTATTGCTCAATTTCTCTAAAAACTAATTTAAAAAATTATTACCAACTATTTTCTTTGAAAGCCAGCATGATGTGGTGCAGATGCGTCAAATATTAGGCCTGTAGGTAGTGTGTATCCCACAACACTCCTGAGTACAGGCTGAACCAGATTAATATATAGTTCTTATCTGATATTAATATGTTGATGTTTAATAAAAAAAGACATATGTAAATGGGTTGTTTTCTAAGTCAATATGTGGCTTGCAGGGATCTTTATTGTATGATTTAATGGCTGTTGTTTCTATGTGCGTTTGAAACCACTGGTGTAGTAGATAGAGAGGTGGTCTTGGATCTAGAAAGACCTGAGGTTGAGTCCTAACCAGTAGTATGGTGGTAAATGTAAAAGTCTATTAAAACTTAAATTTTTAATCTGTAGTGTTAACATTTTTTCCATCACTTTCTTAAGTCTAGAGAATCAACAAAACAATAAAACAAGTCCTGATCTTTAGTATTTGCTTATTTTTGAGGCATAAATGTTCACACTGAAAATTTAACAACTGTCTCTCAAAACTAGTACAAGCTGTTTCTAGACCACCCCTGGTCCTAACTGTGTGACCTTGGGCAAGTAACTTAACCTCTCAATGTTTGTTGTAGGTAATTCTCTAAGACTAACCTGTAGAGAAGGTGCCAGCCTACATTGGTAGAAGGTGTTTTCTCATCCAGGAATTCTACCAGTGAAATTACAGATCTAGTTCCTATCCTTTTGTCTTTGTGATTTTAATCCTCTTCCTCTGATCTAACCCTGCCTTGTGACAAAAATAAATAATCAAGCAAAATTATCCCATACATCTCACAACATATGCAATTATCTGTGTTAGCAGACTTCTGTTTCTACGCCTCAAAAAAAGCCATGGTTTATTACTTGTTCTCCAAGGAATTTATTATTTTTTCAGTTATTCAGGGTTTAACTTCCTTTCAGTGATTTTTTTCATCTTGTTTCAATCATTTTCATGAAAATATTATAATGATAAGAAGTAAAGAGAATATGCATTTATATAGCACCTACTAGGTACAAATAGGATCATTTCTTATTATTTACTTATGATTCTTATTTCTTATTATTTACATATTATTATTCTTATTTCTTATTATATAATTTCTTATTATTTACTAATTATTATTTTATTATTTACAAATATTATCTCATTTAATCCTCACAATTCTTTTCAAGGTTGTTGTTGTGCAGTCATATGTGACTCTTTATAACCCCGTGGACCATAACATGCTAGTACTGGCCATAAGGTTTTCTTGGCAAAGATACTGGAGTAGTTTGTCATTTCCTTCTCCAATGGATTAAGGCAAACAGAGGTTAAGTGACTTGCCCAGGGTCACATAGCTAATAAGTTTCAGAGGTCAGATTTGAACTCAGGTCTTGCTGACTCCAAGCCTTCCTTTCAAGGTTATGTACTATTATTATCCCTATCTTATCATTGGGGAAACCAAAGCAAACATAGGTTAAGTGACTTGTCACCAGTTACAAGGCTAGGAAATTTCTGATACTAGATTTACACTTAGGGATCTGGAACTCCAGGCCCAGTGTTCTATCTGCTGCACCACCACTTGCCTGCTAAGAAGGTAGGCATGTGGGACAGCAGTCCTTTACGGTTTTACAAGTGCCTTTTTATATAGGAATTGCTTTTTGTATGGTAATATTTTCTATTCTTTTGGTCTCTTCACCTCCTGAACTGGTTTTCACAATGGTTCATGAGGCTTTCAAAGTCATGCTACTTTTAACACCCATCTCCTCATGGTCTAGTCTAGCTGCTTCTGCTGACTTTGTCTCCTTAAGGGACATTTCTATTTCCTTGTATACTACATAAGGACTGAAGTGCTAGGGCCCAAATGTGGTTGTTCCTCTATTGCCGATAATGAAAAAAGATTACTGTTGAAAAACACTGGCAAGCATGTTCTATTTTCCATCTATTTGTTATTATTCTGCCAGCTTTACCTAGGAATGCTCTTGGGATCATATAGCATTCAAAACATTTTTAAAGCTTCATTCATTCCCTATTGCCTCTAGGCTAAAATACAGACTCCTCTGTTTTACATTTAAAATCCTCCATGGTCTGGCTCTAGCCTGCCTTTCCTTTTATTTATTTTTTATTTATAATAAATGTATTATTCATTACTCATGAAAGAGAAATATTTCTTTTATTTATTTGTATTATAATTATTTGTATAATATAATATTATATAATTATACTAATAATACTTATTATTACACATTACTTGCCTTCATGAACCTTACATTTTAGCCAAACTGGTCTTCTTGCTACTGAAGCCTTTCGAGATTTCCCCACATTTCCTGGTGTCTCCCCATCAAAAACTTACTTTGCATTTATTGTGTATTCATTGTTTCTCACAATAGGTCAAAAGCTCCTTGAGGAAAGGGATTGTTTCATTTTTTCTTCCTTACATCTCCAGCCTCTAGCAAATGCCTGGCACATAGGATAAATGCATGTTTATCAGTCAATTAGGTGTGTTGCATCCACTATTTTTCTATTGTAACAAGGACTGAACAGTGAGCTCAGTGGTCTATAAGCTTGTACAGAGTTCTGCTGATGTGGTTCCTTATGTGGAAGAGCTTGGGGAATCTGCTTCTGAGAGAGTTGTGATGTAGTGACTTGGATAGGCTTTGGAGTATGCTTAGATATTCTGTAATTTGTTCTGGCCTGCTAACTGGAATAGCAGCCTCTTTGGCTGTGGTTGCCAAACTAAAATTGGGCTATATTGAAAAGTCAGCCTTGGCCTTTCTTGGTTCGACCTCTTTTGCTGACTTCTTGGCTGATGGCATCCAGTAAGAGACAGTGTTATAAAGGGGAGAGGCCTCATGCCATCTTCTCATCTGAGGCTGACCGTGGCCTCATGAATATGGGCATCAATTCTTTGTCTACTTTGGTGTTTGTTTTTTCATTTTAGGTGGAGACAGTTGGAGGTTATGACCCTGTGAGTTTTGAAAGATCAGGAGAACGAGCTATCTAGAAGTTCTAGTGTCCAGGAGTTCTGGAGCACAGTCCACACGGGGTTTGGCAGCCAGCCCAGTATTGATGCCCCAAGGAATATGGAGTGATATTCAGGACCCAGCCCATTTGTATCTCAGATTAGGGTTCACCTGGTAGAGATGCTGAATTTGGATGTATATTTGATGGGACCAATGCTATATAGAAACTGTGTTAATTCTGAGCCCACTCTCCCCAAAGACAGAAGTGATGTAGGGGAAAGAGTTTTCTCAAGTGTTAGGGGAGAATTGTTTGTACTTCTATTATTGCTATATCTTCAAACTAAATACTCTTCTATAAAAGCTAGTTAATGTTAATAGAGGTTGATGTTAAATGAAGGTGAGACACTGTTCAGTGGTGGCTAATGACAGGGAAAAACACACCCAGAATGGGGACTTGAGCCAATGGCATTAAAGCGGAATCCATGAAACCCTGAGATAGAGATATGGTAACCTGCTCTGGGATCAAGCCCAAAGAGAGACTTGCTACACTATGTTTTATCAGGCGATATTGCTCATAATCTTCTGACATCCTCCTCTTTAGTATTTTATAAACAAGTCTGCCTTCTTAACTGTTATTGCCTTTGGCTGCCATCTTTCTCTGTACTAGCAAGAAGAGCACATATTTGCTGGCTAAGGCAGCTCTTGAGTCCTTTTTATTCTTCTCATTGTGGTGACTACACTAATCAAATGACTCAAGGCCAACATCTTTGCTTTTTTCCGTTTTCTATTTTGACAGTTTATTTGAATAGGTCAGTTGGAGTTTGTTGCAATTATATGCAAGGTCATCTCCTCATTATTATGCTGTGTGGATTTTGACCTTTGCTTCAACAAGTGAATGATATGAGTGCACATAGGCTGCTTATTCTGATAATGATTCCAGTGTCAGCAACTAGGCATTTCTTGTTCATTAAGATATAATTTCATTTTGTGGTGGTATTTGAATATATTTCAATGATGAATGATATTTGTCACATCTAACACCTTTCAACTGTCTTCTTAAAGGGAGTATTCATGATAGATATGTATCATGATATGAACTTGAGGTGTTTATAGGCTTTTGGGCTCTTTCATTTCTTAAACCCAAACTATACTATCCAATGTATCTTTTCTTCCCCCAATTTTTCCTTATGCCCTTCTGTTCTTCATTTCTCTCCAGTCTGTATTCAGAACTTCTCCATCATGACTCCATATGGGTACCTTCCTTCCTCTTATGCATTGTCTTTCCCTATTTGAATGTAAGGGCAGCTAAGTAGTACTGTGGATGGTACTATGGGGGCTGGAGTCAGGAAGACTGGAGTTCAAATCCAGTCTCAGACACTTAGTAGCTGTGTGACCTTAGGCAAGTCACTTTTTGCCTGTTTGCCTCAGTTTCCTCATCTGCAAAATAAACTAGAGAAGGAAATAGCAAGCCACTCCAGTATCTTTGCCAAGAAAACCCCACATGGGGTCAGGAAGAATCTGACATGACTGAACCACCACTACTACCACCACCACCACCACCACCACCCACCACCACCACCACATTTGAATGTAATCTCCATGAGGGCAAGGACTATCTTTTTGCTTGTATTTGTATTTCCAGTGCTTAGTGCAGTCCCTGGAACATAGGAATTCTGCTTATCTTTGCAATGAAATCCAGAAATACCAAATTATACATTGACTTGGTCTGAAACATCTTGCCAACTTTTTCATAGACATCTCTTACCTCTTCAACCTTTGCAGGAGAGGTTAATGAATGGACTGTAATTATCTTGATGGTCCTATCTTTGCTTACATTCATCATGAGCACTGAAACATGGAATGGCCAAGTGTCCCATGAAATGATGTCAATCTTATTGTTGGCCTCATTGGACAATCTCCTGGTTGGCCTCTCCAAAGGAAAAATCTATGAGCCATCCTTCCATTTAGCTGTTTTGTCCTTTTGTCTTCCAGTTTCATTTATAGCATGAACATGAATATTGATGTGGTTGAGTTCTTCCAAGAACATACTGACCATTGGATGAATATCTCAGTAGTTAAAAGAACATTTATGGACAGTCCGTCAACTGTGATTCATAGCCTACTTTGTCCCCTTTCCCATCATTCCATCACAGTCACTGAAGAAATAGAAAGGGACAGAAGGTTGGAGAAAGTTTCACATTTTTCTTTGTTTCACGGATTGTTATGGTTGAAGAATTCATTCCCTAGTACTTCTGGTGATGAACCTCTCTGGACTTAGCTTGGTGGTTCTTTGCACAGTAGATTCAGTATGTTGCCAGGACCATATTTGAATCTTTTCTACCGTGGAAGTGACTGAGAGAACTTGTACTCTGTTGGCATAGCGTTTGAGAATCTAAGGTCACCCCCGCACTATGATGAAGTACCAGAGTAGAGTTTTGTGAATTATAAAATCAGACTCTTAGGTTAAAAAAGCCTTCAGAAATCATTTGGTCCAATCCCTCATATGACACACGAATCTTTTCTACAACATCCATGACAAATAGTCCTCCAGCCTCTGGTTGGATATCATTAGTGTTCAGGAGCTCAATATTTCTCAGGGCAGTCTATTCTATTTTTGGTTCTCTCAAATTGTTAGGAAGTTATTCTTTCTGTAGGGAATATGAATGTCAAGAACAGTGTCTCCACAGAGACTATCTGGACTGGGACAATTTCTGTTTGCTTTGTTGTCAGCAAAACTTGAGATAGCTGGGTTACGGAGGAGAAGTTGGTCACCACAGTGGCATGCTGTTTTTACAGGGGGAAGGAGAGATAGAGAAATGGCAGCTGGGATCAATGCACATCTTTTCTTGTTTTTTTTTTTTCCCTCTGCCAATGTCATTGTAAGATTTGTGACAGTTGGTCAGTAAGCTCATTGTTGGGCATCTGAACAGTGCCCCTTTGGAGTTGCAGGGATAGATGCACAACAAGGGAAGGGAAAGGGAATAAACATTTATATAGTAGTGCCTACAATGTGCCTGGCACTGTGCTTAGTGCTTCACAAATATCATCTTGTTTGATCCTGTTAACCAGGTGAAGCCCACCCCTCAGAATCCAGAGGAGTCCAAACTGGATTGAATGCAGAAAAGTTGTATTAGGAGGAAAATCAGACACCAGTGCTGAGGCCCCACAGTACAAGGTACAAAGGAGCCCACGGCCCAGGAGAGGCAGAGAAGATTTTATGCTTGAAAACCATAAAGGGGAGGTTTAGGGAGGAGTTGGGAAAAAGAATGGACAGTCGTTCCCAGGAACAATATAGAAGCAGGATGTTTTGCAGGAACAGTTGATCCAGGCTGGTTTGGGCCAGTTTGGAGGGGCACATCTTAGCAGGGTCAGCCAGTGAATACCAGCAAAGGTGTTTGGGAGTGAGCAATATTTTGGCTCACTGCAGGCTCCTGATTGGCTCCTTTCAGCAAACAGACTCACTCTGTGACCAGTGCATCTGCCTGGTAGGGCAACTCATAGAAAACAGACATAATAATTTTAGGGGTACTTCCATAATCCTCACAACAACCATTCAAGGTGGGTACAGAAATAACAAGAACAACAATAGTAATAGCTAGCATTTGTACATCACTTTAAGGTTTGAAAACAGCTTTACAAATATTATCTCTTTCAGTCCTCATAAAAACCCTAAGAGGTAGGTACTATTATTATAGTACCCATTTTATAGATGAGGAAACTGAGGCTGACAGATGTGAAGCGACTTGCCCAAGGTTACACAGCTGGTGTCTAAGGCATGATTTGAACTCAGGTTTTCCCCTACTTCAGACCCAGTCCTCCGTCCACTGCACCACTTAGCCCCTGGGATAGAGTTCCGGACCCTGTAACAGAGGCAGCAATAATCTCAGTGGAGAAACCCAGCACTGGCCCAATATTTATCCACTGCCAACGTGACTACACTCATCCCCTGTGTGAGCCCTTCCCTATCAAGTATCATGAGTTACAGCTATCACATTTCTGTGCTTGTTATGCAGGAGACAAGAAGCATCAATGAAGGAGGTGAACTTGTGGGTTTCTCCTCTTTGCAGGTTGGGTAGACGTCTGAAGGGGGTGGGACAATATTCCAACCTGAAGGAGGCTTTTGTTTTGTTTTTCTTTTTATTTCTGAGGGTCAGAGTTGGAAAGTGTTTACAATGTCATATTTTATGACAAAATAGCTAATGTTTTGATTTGGCTACATTTTCCACAATCTAATTATTTGTTAACCATTATTATTGATATTTGAATGACTGAAACCACACTGGAGCTGGAAGGAATGCGGCTGTGTGATACCGTGATTGACAGTGTTTTTCTAGACAGAGAAACTCAGGATGGAACAGCAGAATGGAATGCTGGGTGATTGACAATCACATTTTGAATGGTCATGTCTATTGAAAGAACCAATCTGTTACACTATTTTTTTAAGGTGGGGGAGATTCAGACTTGTGATTTCACTGATGTTGGAAATTCCCAGTAAGCAAACTCTCTCTACCCAATGCTGCTTGGCCCCCTTTCTGGACTTTAAGGAGAGTGGACTAAGTGTACTGAGGAATTAGGTGCCTTATCCTAAGGTCATGTAACCAGGATGAGTCAGAAGTGGAATTTGAACCCAAGTCTGAGGCCAGCAGGCTACCACTAGACCAGGCTTCCCCTTATACTCACACTGTACTTATGTTTATCCATAATAGGACTGTCTGCAGACTCCACTTCATAATTCTAGTTTTGCTTTCTGGAGCTATGCAGAATAGGTCTATTCCCTTTCTTCATGCTGTCTCTTCAAACATTTGGAGACAGCTAGCTATCTTGTTCTTTATCTCCACCTTACTCACCCCTATCTTTTCTAAATTTGTTTGTAGATGAATTTAAGAGCTGATTTATCCCTGGGCTTATTAATATTTGGACAGGTCAGGAGCTTCCTAATTCTAGGACTACGGATCACTTTAAGGAGATGAATGCTGAAGCAGGAAGGGTGTGATTCTGGTTTTCATGGTTTAGTACCAGGCAGGACTACAGCAGAATGTAAAAGGGGGATTTAATAAGGTCTCCCGAGGGGTAGGACTTTCCTCCCAGTATTTGTTCCCAGATAAGAATCTGAGAAAAAGGCCGTCATAGTTTGCTTCTGCTTTAAAGGACTTAGGAGAGCTGAGGATTTGAAGATCATAGATTTAGAGCAGAAAGGGCTGTTGAAGGTCACTGAGTATAATCATTCACTTTACAGATGAAGAAATTGAGGTCAAGAGAGATGAAATGATTTGTGTGAGGTTTAGAACCTAGATGGGAGAGTCAAGACCAATCAGAGAGAGGTGGAGGAGGGCCTGAGTCTCAAAATCAAAGTCTCAAATCAAGTCAAGAACTGTCATTATTGGAGTTTAGAACCAGAGCATAAGAATAGCCTTGTACATAATTTTCTATTGAAATATTGCACGAGAAGAGGCATTGTGGCATTGTGGATAGAGTGCTGACCTCAGAGTCAAGAAGACCTAAGTTGGAGTCATTCTCTGACATATATGGGGTGACCCTGGACAAGTTACTTTAACCACTTAGTGCCCTTGGGGAGCATTTTAAAAGAAATTCAGATTTATGTTTCTCTTTTTCTTTGTGACCTCTTCTTTCATGTATCTTCCTCAACAAAATAAAACAAAAACAACTACGGTGATCCTGGGTCTACAGTAGTAGCTTAGGACTCTCCGGACCTACCTCTGATAGGTCTTAGGCAGTTATACTAAAACTCTTGGTTCTTTCTGATTCATAGATCTCCACTGCAGGCAGGAGGAACACAGAAAATATCAATAATCATCTCCAGGCTGGGCATGGTAGCATGCCTGCAGTAGGCTGAGGCTGGTGGATTGCTTGAGTTTGGGAGTTCTGAGCCGCTGCAGGACTTAAAGCCTACTGGATGTTCACACTAAGTCAGGCACCAACATGGAGAGCTCCTGGGAGCAGAAGGCCACCAGGTGGTTTAAGGAGGGGAAAACTGGCCCAGGTCACAAAATTAGGGCAAGTTAAAGATTCTGTGTTCATCAGTGTTGGAATTGGGCCCATGAGTGACTATTGCACTTCCAGCCTGGGCAAGATAGGGAGATCCGGTCTCAAAAAACAAACAAAAAATCAACCAACCAACCTGCTCCAGTCATTGCCAATAGGAAGAGGGATAGGGATTGAACCTGTGATTTAATTGGTACAAAAAACTCCCAGGTGAGGAAATTCCCTCCACCAGTGGAAGCTGACTCAGTCTTCGCATTTAGAGTCTGAGACAGCTACCTGTGACCCCAGGAAACAGTCTTTGTGGCTTCAAGGCCAACTGTCTATTACTAGGTCATGTTGCCTCTTACCAAACTGAAAAAGCATTCAGTAAATCTCCAATTGCACTTAGCACCCTGCTAGGTACCTTACAGTGAGAAGTAGACTTAATCAATGCCTTCCCTGAGATTGCTATCTAAAATAGACCAAGTCATCAAATCAATCCATCAGTAAAAAATAACTAAGTGCCTACTATTTGCCAGGCAATAAGCTAGGCACCAGGGATACATATGCAAGGAATGAAACAGTTTCTACTTAAATTGAGATTATATTCTAATGGGAGGGACAACAGGAGCACATAAAAAGCATAAAGATAAAGTGAATAAATGCAAATATATACAAAGTTGTTAAATATAAGATAGCTTGAAAGGAAGGGAACTAACAATTGGGGGGATCAGGAAAGGCTTCATGCAGAAGACCGTGCTTGAAGGGTGTCTTCAGGGGAAGAGAGGGGATTTACAAAGCAGATTAGGAAGTAGTGAGGTTCAGGCAGGGGGCATGGCCACTATACAAAGAAATGGATATGGGAGATGGAGTTTCATGTGTGGGGAATAAAGAGAAGGCCAGTTCAGCTGGGTCACTGAGGGCAGGAGGGTGAATGCTGTCCAAAGAAGTTGGAAAGATAGGTTGAGACCAGATTGTGAAGGGATTTAAAGAAGGAAACAAGCATTTATGAAGCGCCTGCTATGTGCCAGACACTGTACTAAGTGCTTTACAAATATCTTATTGATCCTCAAAACATCCCTGTGAAGTAGGTGCTGTTATTATCCCCATTTTACAGTTGAGGAAACTGAGGCAGACAGAGGCTAAGTGGCTCATCCAGGGTTGTACACACAGCTAGTAAGTGTCTGAGGCTGGGTTTAAACTCAGGTCTATCTGGTTCCAGGCCTAGACATAAAAGCAGACCTAGTGGCCTTTAAAAGCTAAACAGAGTAGTTAGGGAGCCACTGAAGTTGATTGATAGGGTGAATTCAGTACAGGCAGATTGGGATGGTCAGGATCATTTGCAGCAGCAGCAGCAGCAGCTCATTCCCATCACTTCCTTTAGAAATTGGCCATCTTTTTTCGGAAGAAAGATCACTCAACCATTGGCGTTGAAATGGGGCCCTTGAGATGGGGAGGAAGGACAATTGTGGCATCTGCTGCATACAGGATATTATATAGTTCCAGGAAAGCATATTCCTCCCCACTTAGCCCTAGCTGGCAACTGTGGACGCTACAGAGCAAAGAAAACAAAGAATTTCTCAGTTTAGGGTACATCACCTTTGTTACAGCTAGGTTAGGGTTGGTGCTGCAGGACCTGGATGTGACCACTAGAGGGCGAGCTGGTGCCATATGATGGATACCGCAAAGAGCTGGTTTCTGCCACTGCAGAGGGGCTGAGAGAGAGGAGAAAAAGGTGAGTATCAGGCAAAAACACCAGGCTGAAATTAGGCTCCACAGGTCAGCTCTGTTACCTTTCTTTAGTACAGCGGAAGTGGCTGAATTGGGTAGAATAAAAGCTGGCATTTACATGGCACAGGATTTGTAAAGTGCTTTACATAAACTATTTCATTTGATCCTCACAGAACTCCTGGGAGGTAAGTGCTGTTATTACCCCCATTTTACAGATGAGGAGCTGAGGCTGAGAGAGGGCAAGTGAATTATCCAGGGTCACAGACAGTAAGTGTCTGAGGTAGGATTAGCTCTCAGGCATTTCTGACTCCAGATCCCATATACTGGGTCACCTTGCTAAGAGAAAGACTATTTGGGAGCAGATTCACTGACCATCTTTTTTTAATATCCTCTTTGCAATATTCTTGACATCAGGCCTGAAATGGGAGGAACAGAATCTGGAGGAAAGACTTCTGCTTTCTATTCTTTGTTCCCCAGGATAGAATGAGTTTTGCTAAATTGACTTTCTTGAAAACCACACGTAGGATTTTAAAGATGACCAGGGCAAGAGACAGGTGTAGTGGAAGGAACACTGGGTTTGGGGTTAAAGATCTGGATTTGAGTTCTAGCTCTACAACGCGTGACCTGTAAGGCCTTGACCTAGTCCTTAAACTTAACAAATATATCTCATTTTCTCCTCACAACAACCCTGATAAATAGGTGCTATTATTATCTTCATTTTACAGGAAACTGAAGCAGTTAAGTGATTTGCCCAGGATCTCAAAGAAAGTAAGTATCTGAAGCTGGTTTTGAACTCAGGTTGTCCCGATTCCAGGCCCAGCACTCCATCCACTTAACCACCTAGTTACCTGGCATTGTTCTAGGTGCTGAGGATACAAAGACAGAAAAGAAACAATTCCTCTGCTCTAAATGTTCCTTGAGGGCAGGGATTGTTTGATTTTTGTCTTTTTATTCACAGCACCTAGCATATATTACCTGGCAGCAAATGAAAAACGGTTGCTTGCATAAAAGACTATTTTATGGAGAACTCGCAGGGGGCAAGTGTTCACATGGTGGTCAGAAGAAGCAATACAAGGATACTCTCAAGGTCTCTCTTAAGAACTTTGGAATTGATTGCCTGACATGGGAGACACTGGCACAGGACTGCCCAGCATGGCGTGCCCTCAGCAGAGAAGGCACCGTTCTCTGGGAGCAAAGCAGAATTGAAATAGCTCAAAAGAAATGCAATATATGCAGATTTAGAGAATCCACTCCAAATGTCCACATGGACTGCTTGTGCCCAACCTGGGGCAGAGTCTTCCAAGCTCATACTGCTCTGATCCGCTACAGTCGGACACAAAGCAACTTGACTTTAACATAGTGATGCCATCTTGGTCTTCTTTGAGAACCGAAAGACAGCATGGCGTATTACCTGGAATGTAGTAGGTGTTTAATAAATGCTTGTTGGGTGATTGCTTCATAGTTTAGTACATACTCGGCTTATGGCAACCTAAGGGGTTGGAGTTGTCTAATACCATTACTCATAAGTCCCGATCTGGTACATTCTTCACCAATATCATTCATCTCCACATCAATGAACCAATTAGCTTTTACAAAGGGATATTTACTGAGAAGATATACTCTTAACAGGGACCAAAGTCTGATAACATCCTCCCATACCATTTCTTCCCTCTACACACTGACTCCGTCTCTCGGGAGAGTGGATTCCAACTTAAAGGAACTGTTGACATTTTTACTGCTGAGAGCCGCTATTGGCAGACTGTGACCAACCCCAGCTACTGGACCTTTGATGGTTCCTCCAGACTTTCAAAGCTCACAAGGTCATAAACTTGTCTGGTTTTTTCCCCCTTGATAGTCACCTTAGTTCAGGAAAGAAGAAATACAACAGAGACAAGAACTAGAGGTTTGTTTCATGTCCATCTGTGGTAGCTTGGGATGCTCTCAGCAGTAGAAAGCAGTTCATTCAAACCTTTTGTATGTAACACTCAGTTCTGGCTCAGGATCAATTAGAAAGGCCTTTTGTCACCTCCATGATTCATGCCCAGGGGCAGGCTTACCAAACCTCCACAGCATATTGCATCGCTGACCTTCCCTGGCTGGTCCCTCTCATGGCAGTGGAACAAAAAGATCATAAATCCAAAGCTGGAAGAGACATCCTCAGAGGTCATTTATTCCAAATCTCTCATTTTACAGATGAGGAAAATGAATCCCTGAAAAGTTAAGTGATTTGTCCATGGAGACATGTCGCGGCTGCTGCAGTGGAGAGCATGGGACCAGCTCAATGCTCAGTGACCCGGAGACGCATGGATGAGGTGGGAGACAACAAGATGGCAGAAGCTCCTGTTTATTGTTAGCTGGGTGTGGCCTATATAGCCCTCAAGGCACCTTGGGATCGGGTGATCAGAGCCCATCAGCCAGTCAGCAGACCCCATCATTGCATGCAGGCCTCGCGTCAGGGATGTGCACAGGATGTGCACGGGAACGCTTAGCCATTCAGAGGAGAGCCGAACCAGCCATGATTGCTGCGTGTCCACAGAGGAGAGGTGAGTTAAGACTTCCTTGCTTTCACACGACAGACTGTGACCCTCAGCTTCCTGCTTAAGAAGCCAGGACTCCTACAGGCAGGGCGCAGCCCCGTGATCATTCCTGTGACAGTCACTTAAGTAAGTAGTGGAGTCAGGATTCTAACCCAGGTCCTTTGACTCCATATACTCTGACCCTGAGAGGCAGCTCAGTGGGGGAGTGGAGTCAGGAAGACCTGAATTCAAATCTTGCTTCCAGGGGTGGGGAACCTATGGCCTCGAGGTCACATGTGGCCCTCTAGGTCCTCAAGTGTGACACTTTGACTGAATCCAGCTTTGACTTCAGTCAAAGGGTCGCACTTGAGGACCTAGAGGGCGACATGTGGCCTTGAGGCTGAAGGTTCCCCATCCCTGTCTCAGACACTTACTAGCTGTGTGTACCTGGGCAAGTCACTTAACCTCTGCTTCAGTTTCCTTAACTGTGAAATACAGATGATAATAGCACTTACCTCCCAGGGTTTTTATGGGGATCAAATGAGATAATATTTGTAAAAGGGCTTAACAAAGAGTCTGGCACATAATAGCCACTTAATAAATGATTATTCCTTTCTTATAAAGAAGGGAATAAATAAATACAAAAGATATTCAAAATAAACACAAAGAAATTTGGTTAGAAGAGAGCATTAGGGGCAGCTAGGTGGCAAAGTGGATAGAGCATCGGCCCTGAAGTCAGGAGGACCTGAGTTCAAATCCGACCTCAGACTAAACACTTAACACTTACTAGCTGTGTGACCCTGGGCAAGTCACTTAACCCCAATTGCCTGAAACAAAAAAAAAGAAAAAAAAGAAGAGAGCATTAATAAGTGGGGATTGGGAGTGGGGAATCAGGAAACACCATGTGTAGGAAGTGGCCTGTGAGCTGGGCCTTAAAGGGAACCAGGGATTCTTAGACGTGAAGGTCAGGATGGAGTGCATTCCAGGCATGGAGAATAGCCTGTTCTGGGAGTCGGTCAATGGAATGCTATGGGTGACAAACAGCAATTAGTCAGTTTGGCTGGAAAATAGAGCTCCTAAAGGGAATAATGTCCAATAGCCCTGGGAAGGTAGGATAGAGTCAGGTTATAAAGGGCAAGAAGTGTTTGGATCAGATGATGTCTAAGGTCTCCCCCACCCCATATCTACGCCCTTATGATTTATCTTTGCTGCTGCAATGATGAGAGGGTGCCGAGGAATTGGGATTTGCTGGGAGTATTGCTGCTGATGAAATCCCAGATCCCGCAGGAGCTGAAGTGCTGGTGCAGAATCAGGCATTATGGCCAGGAGGAGCTAGCCTGTGCGTAACAATGGTCAGAAGTGACAGAGAGGGCAGCTCGGAGCTCTGACCTGACTTTTGAGGAAAAAGGAGGGCACTTCATTAAAATGGATCTTTTGCTGAGAAAGTTTCCCATTATGGAGGTCTTGCCAGCCAGGAGACAGAACTGAGAATTGTCATATATTCTCCCAAACTCCTGTAATGGGTTTTTGAGATTTCCTCTCTGTCAGAGAGCTGGCACTGACTCTTCCCTGTGTTACTTTTGGTGAAAGGAACCTATCTAGGCTGACAGCGGCAGGGAGATTTAGGCCGTTTCACCCCAGGTGTCTGTCTGCAGAGATGTGGGCTCTCAGCTGTCTGCTGAGAGGTAAGTGGGAAGCTTCTCTAGAACGGGGAACTCTTTAAAATCTTCTGAATTTTTTTTCCTCCTGCCTGAGTAAATGAGTTTTATTTGTGAGTCTGCCACCAACCTAGATAGATAAGAGGTTTATCTGTCCAAGCGACTGGTGGGTGACTGTGTGAGGTAAATTTAGGCAGGTGGGATGGGAAAAGATTAGCTCCAAGGGAGACACTTTATTAATAAGGAAATTGACCGGCTGTGTTAACACTGTTTCTCCTCGTATAGAAAGAGAGGAAGGGTTGAGATCTTCAACACTTATTTTTATTTTGGTGAGGCATTTGGGGTTAAGTGACTTGCCCAAAGTCACACAGCTAGTGAGTGTTAGGTGTCTGAGGCCGGATTATGAACTCAGGTCCTCCTGACTCCAGGACTGGTGCTCTATCCACTGCGCTACCTAGGTGCCCCTGATCTTCAACACTTTAATGCTAGTTAGTCCAAAAGGAAATGTAATTGGGAATAATGGGTAAGATGGAGTCAGAAGAACCAGTCATTGTAATAGTTCATCTTTTTACAATTCTTTAAGGCAGCTAGGTGGGGCAGTGGATAGAGTTCCAGTCCTGAAGTCAGGAAGACTCATTTTCCTGAGTTCAAATCCAGCCTGACACTTACTAGCTGTGTGACCCTGAGCAAGTCACTTAACCCTCTTTGCCTCAGTTTGTTCATCTGTAAAATGAGTTGGAGAAGGAAATGGCAAACCACTCCAGTATCTCTGCCAAGAAAATCCCAAATGGGGTCATGAAGAGTCAGACAGGACTGAAAAAGGGTTACAAAAGTGCTGTCTTTTAATCTTCACAATCCTGTGAAATATTTATATCCGTTTTACACATGGGAAAACTGAAGTTCTGGGAGGCTAAGTGATTACCCAAGATCACTCAGCTAGTAAACGGTGGTGGTGGTAAGGGATTCCACTGGTCATTTGATATCAAGTTGAGTGCTCTTTCCACTACCCCTTCATTTCCCACCAGGCTGTAGACTCCTTTGGACTTTTTCTTCCTGCCCGCAGCCAGGTAGCTTTCTTTCCTCCCCCCTTTACAGCTTCCTTTTTTGTGTTGTCTCTCCCCCCACTGGATTGTAAGCTCCTTGAGGGCAAGGACTGTCTTTCTTTTCTGTATTTGTGCCTGGCACATAGTAGGTGCTTAGTAAATGTTTATTGATTGTCCCCACAATAATATCCTATTAATCAATGTGGCTAATTGGATTTTATCATTATGTTCCATGGCAACTCATCTATATAAAATTAGCTTGCATATGCTGTAGGTAGAAAAAAATGAGAAAAATTAACATGTTTACATGCCCAGGGAACCCCCAAATCAGACACAGAGTCTAAAAAAAACCCTAAGCAGCAGACCTAAAATAAGTCAAACTCTTCATTTTCCTTTGTATAGTTTTATGTTGACTGGGAATTAGCGTATCAGGTGGGAGAAGCAGTAAATCTATTGCCTGCAGGTTTTTTTGTGCTCTCTTAGTCTGGTGTTATAATAATACATATGATAATCATTAATAACAATAACAACTCAAGCTTATGTTGTGCCTTAAGGTTTGCATAGCACCTTTCTTATAATAATTCTGTGAAATTGTTAGTACAATTATTATTATCCCTATTATTTTAGAAATGAAGAAACAGATTCAGAAAGACTAAGTGACCCACCTATCCACGGTCACATGCAAGTAATTGTCAGAGAAAGGATTTGAGGCCAAGTCTTCTGGAATTCCAAGTTCAGTTTCCTCATCCATAAAAAGAAAAGGGATTGGAGCAGATGACCTCTGAGGTTTCTTACAGGGCTAACTCTGTGATTCTACACTCCCTAACTTTTCAGTGTTACCTAACCTGGGAGAATTTGTGGGAGAGGAAGATCCTCTAGGGCGCAGCATGGTGCAGGAACAGTACTGGATTCAGAGTCAGGACCTGGCTTTAAATCCTTGTTCTATCATTTACCAAAACTGGCAATCTTAGGCAAATTAACCCATCTGGGCCTCAGTTTGCTTATCTGTAAAGAGAAATGGTTGTATTAGATCATAGTATCAAATTCAAGTAGAAAGGGGGCCCCCTAAATCATACACAAGGATCCCTGGGAGCTACATAGTGACTTAGTTTTAAAATGTAATATTATCTACGTTTTATTGTATTTTTATTTATTTGGTTAACTATTTCTCAATTACATTTTAATCTAGTTTGGGCCTCAGTTCACTTGTTTGACAATCTGGACTAGATGACATCAGAGGTCCCTTTCAACTCTAAATCTGTGATCCAATGAATGTAATGGCCATGGGAAAGCATGAGTAATAATAATTTATGTTCATGTAATATTATGTAAATATTTATACTTATGTAATGTGGCTAGAATAACTTTTCCTACAACAAGCCAAAGGGCCATAGATTTAGAGAGATACCTACTTCAGAGCCATTTATGCCAACTCATTCATTTGATTGGTTGGTCAGGAAACTCACACATAGGGAAGAAAAGTGACTTGTCCAAGGTTGCAGAGCTAGTAAATATTAGAAATGAAATTTGAACCCGGACCCTCTGACTCCAGAGCTAGGATACTTTGCACTGTACAGTGTTACCTTCATGTGAGAAGTTTAGCACCAGTTTTATCATCACCATTTTATAGCAAAGGAAAGTGAGGCACAGGGTGGTTAAGGAGCAAACTTATCAGAGGAGGGGATATGGTACTATAGAGAGGGTGTCCATAGCTTGGATAATGTGTGAGTCAAATTCTGTTATGTGTGAGTGAAACCCACAAATACTTGTGACCTGGCGGAAATTTCTGCCGACAGGAAGATTGACTCACTTTATCTGTGAGGACAATGCTGAACAAGGGAAAACCAATGAAATAAAATGTCCTGGGGAAGGAGAATGAGACCTCTGAGAGGGGATCAGGGCATCCCCTTCTCATTGGTCAACTAGTCTCCTGCTGTTTATGCCCAAAGCCTCATGGGTAATCTTTCCCCTTTATATGTCCCCTTCAAAGATTATTCTTTCTAAAATTTATTTAATGTTTTATTTTTCCCCAGTCACATGCAAAAATAATTTTCAACATTCGTTCTTAAAACTTTGAGTTCCAAATTCCCTTCCTTCCTCCCTCCTTACCTCCTTTCATTGAGAAGGCGAGCAATTAGATTTAGGTTATACATGTGTAGTCATGCAAAACATTTCCATAATAGTTATGTTGTGAAAGAAAACACAGACCAAAAAACCCCTCAAGAAAAATAAAGAAAGTTAAAAAAAAATAGGCTTCCATCTGTATTCAGACACCATCAGTTCTCTCTCTGGAGATGGATAGCATTCTTCATCATAAGTCCTTCAGAGTTGTCTTGGATCATTGTATTGCTGAGAAGAGCTAAGTCATTCACAGCCGATCATCTAACAATATTGCCGTTACTTTATACACAGCACATCAAAGATTATTCTTACTTTAAATTCTGGACATCACTCTTAGAATGGTGGGATCAGTCTAGTGACTGAGGATGAGAAATGATGCTGGAGAGGTATTTCCATTTAATGGTTATGGCATGTAAAAGTTAGTCATTCAAGTAACATTTATTAAATGTCTACTATGTGCCAGGCAGTGTGCTAAGTGCTTTACAAATATCTTACTTGATTTTCACAACCATCCTGGGGTGAGAGTGGAGAAGTTGGTGCTGCTATTATCCACATTTTACTGTAGAGGATTGAGGTTGAGTGACTTGCCCAGGGCTATGCTGCCAGTAAGTCTGAGGCAGGATTTGAACTTAGTTCTACTGTCAGTGGATTGTAGAGTAGGTAAAATATGAGACCAGAAAGAGAGGCAAGATCCAGGTCATGGAGGGCTTTAAAAGCCAAAAAGAGGATTTTATATTTGATCCTGGAGGTGATAGGGAGCCACCAGATGGCTTGAATAGGGGTCGTGACATGATCATATTCGCATTTTAGGAAGATCCCTTTGACAGATATGAGTGGAAGATGGGTCGGAGTGGAGAGAAACTTGAGGCAGGGAGACCACACTAGAATGCTGTTGTAATAGTCCAGGAGTGAAGCGATGAGGACCTGCACCAGGATGGTAGCAGCGTCAGACGAGAGAAGGCAGGTTGTGGATATGGGAGAGATGTTACAAAGATAGAAATGATAGGAGTTGGCAACTGATTGGATATAGGAGATGAGAAACAGTGAAGTCAAAGATGAGACCTAGATGGTGAGTCTGCGGAACTGGGAGGTGAGTGGTACCCTCAACAGTAATATGGAAGTTGAGAATGAGGGAGTGTTTAGGTGGAAAGATAATGAGTTCAGTTTTGGATATGTTGAGTTTAAGATGTCTACTGGGCATCCAGTTCAAGACGTCTGAAAAGAAGTTGGAAATTCTGGTCAGCAGGCTCTCATCCCTTCACCCTTGGAGTGTTACTGGCCTGCTGGATGGTCTGCTTTCCGTTAAGCCTCTCCTCCTCAAATGCATCCTCCATTCAGCTGCCAAAGTGATTTTCCTAAAGAGCAGGTCCAGCCATGTTGGCTTCCTACTCAACGAATTCCAGTGGCTTCTCCAGGATAAAATACAGAATCCTTTGTTTGGCATTCAAAATCTCTTAATAACTCTAATAACCCTGCCACCCCACCCCAAAACAGACACACCTTTCCAGTCTTCTAACACTTTACTTATCTGCAAGTACTCTGCTGTTTCATGACACTGGCCTCTTTGCTGTTCCATGAACAAGACACCCCATCTCTCTACTCTAAGCATTTTCTCTAAGCGATGGCTATTTCCTATTTCTGGGATACTCTCCCACCCACTGGCTTCCCTGGTTTTCTTCATGTTCCAACTAAAATCCCACCTTCTACAGGAAGCCTTTCCTAACCCATCTGATTTATTTTGTATTTTTCCATTAATTATTTCCTATTTATCCTCCATGTAGCTTGTTTGTACATATTTGTTTGCTCGTTATCTCCCCCATTAGATTGCTAGTTCCTTGAAGAACTTTTGTCTCTTTTTCTATACCCAGAGCTTAGCACAAGGCCTGTAATAGGCACTTAATAAATGCTTGTTGACTGACTGAGTTGAATTCATTGGAGCTGAGGAGATCCCCAAGTGAAATAATATAGGGGAAAAGAGATTTGGAGGGACAATCACCATTATAGGCTGTGGCCTGGATGAAGATCCAGCAAAGGAGACTGAGGAGTGGCCAGACAAGTAGGAACAGAATGAGGAAAGAGCAGTGTCACAGAAATCTACAGGGATGAGAATACAGAAAAGAGGGTGATCAACAGTGTTAAAGGCTGCAGAGAAGTGAAAAGGGATGAGAAAAGACCATTGAAGACCTTGGCGATTAAGACATCATTGGAAAGTGCCATTGCAGTTGAAATTTGAGGCTAAACCTTGGAGAATTAAGAAGGGAGTAAGAGAAAAGGAGGTGTAGGCATCAATCTTAGACAGCCTCAGCTTTCTTATGGAATTTAGGTAGGAAAGGGGCTAGGCCATTGCCTGTAGTCTTCACTTATGTATGTCTTGCCACTGGACTCCCATGTATCTGGAGGAGAAATTGAGGCTGATGACTTTGAGCCTCACTTAAATCCAAATCACTTGCAAGTCAAGACTCACCCTCCTGATGTCATTGGTACTCCGAGAACAAAGGACGAACAACAGCAACAACAAGGTAGAAAAGGGAGAGGACTGATTGGATGATGGTCCACAGGGATGGGTGGATGTATCAAGGAAAGGGTTTTAGAGGATGGGCCAGAGAGACACGGGTGTGTTTGCAGGTGTAGATGAGAAGACAGCTGTGGCATCTATGTGGCCTGAAAGGATGCCTGTGGAAGGGGCACATGCAACAGGCGAGCATCAGAGAGCAGAGCAAAAATTGTATAAGCATTGCTAACAAAACTTTGTCTCTTTTTATGTAAGAGAAGACAGTCTTGTTGAAGTCAGGTTCTCTGTGCTTATATTACTGCTTCAGGCTTTTTAGAAAGAGGAGAAGGCCAGGGGATGGTCTCAGTGGCTCTGGTAAACAGTGGTGGGCAAACTTCCTGACATTTGGAGGCAGGCAAACGCCTGGGGCTATTTTGCAGATGTTCGGAGTCTGCACTTTCCCTCACTCCTTTTCTGTTCCCTGCAGGGAGAAAATGGCTTTTCTTTTGTTTTCCCCTACTCCGCCTTCAGTGGTTTCTTTTTACTTTTTATCTCCATGGGGGTGGGGGTGGGGGAAGCGGTGCGGATGGGAATTATAGAATAGCAGAATTTCAGACTTAAAAGGAACAATCTAGTCCAACTGCTACCTGAAAAGTGATTCCTTCTACACTATCTTTTACTTGAAGACCTCGTTAAGGAAGCCCTCAAGCCCACATCCATCTCCCTGTTTTGAAAGTGTCATCCTTGCTCTCATTTCTGCCCTCTGGGGCCAAACAGAACAAACCTAATTCCCTTTATACAGGATAGTTCAAATACTTGAAGGGCAGTTGAGTGGTGGTGAGAGGATGAAGCACTAGGCTTGGAGTCAGGAAGACGCATCTTCCTGAGTTCAAATCTGGCCTCAGACACTTACTAGCTGTGTGACCCTGGCAAGTCACTTAACCCTGTTTGCCTCAGTTTCCCCATCTTTAAATGAGCTGGAGAAGAAAATGGCAAACCACTTCAGCATCTTTGCCAAGAAAACCCCAAATGGGGTCATGAAGAGTCAGACACGACTGAAAAAGGACTGAACAACAAAGGCAAAATTAAAAACCGCTTTCAAGAAGTTTACAATCTTGTTGGGGACACAGGATTTAAATAGAAGCATATGCATAATCATCTGAGCGGGGTACAAGAACTAACAATGAAGGGAATCAGAAAAACTCCCCATAGGAGATTATAGCCCCTACACTAATAATATTTAAGGTACAATTCTAATCTGTTACTGCCTCTCCCTCTGAGGAGAGTAGAGTGGTGGCCTCTGGTCCCAACCTCCTGCTTCCTTTTCTGGCAGAAATGAAAGTCTCCCTTGGAGAAGGGTGGGAGGAGAAGAGGCCAGAGATGTTTGTCCTTCCTCCCGCTGAATTATACACTACTACGGGCCCCAATATGGAGGGCCCACTCTCTTTGTGGGGCTCTCTTTCCTTTACAACCATAATATACAAAATTGAATTATAAACATTCTAAGACAGAGTGCTATCAATAAATCACTCAATAATTTTTATTAAGTGCTTACTGTGGCAGGCATTGTGCTAAGTGGTGGGGATACAAAGAAGGGCCAAAATAGCCCCTGCCCTCAAGGAGCTTGCATTCTAATGAGTCAATGAATAAACATATATTAAGCACCTGCTACAGGCACTGCAATGAACTCTAGATAGAATAAAGGATAGAAAAAGAGACCAAAGACAGTCCCTGCTCTCAAGGGGCTTTACAATCTAAATGGGAGAGACAATAAGCAAACACTTATGTGCAAACAAGTGGTATGTCAGATAAACAGGAAGTAAACAAGAGAGAGAAGCTACTCTCATTAAGAGGGTTTGGGAAAAGCTTCTTGTAGAAGATGGGACTTAGGGGCAGCTAGGTGGCAGGGTAGATAGAGCTCTGGCCTTGGAGTCAGGAGGACCTGAGTTCAAATGCGGCCTCAAACACTTGAAACTTACTAGCTGTGTGACCCTGGGCAAGTCACTTAACCCTGATTGCCTCACCAAAAAAAAAAAAAAAAAAAAAAAGAGAAATAGAAGATGGGACTTTAGTTGGGACTTAAAGGAAGCCAGGGAAGCTGGGAGGTGGAGATGAGGAGGGAGAGCATTTCAGCTATGAGGGATAGCCAAAGAAAATGCCCAGAGCCTAGAGATGTAGTGTCTTGTTCATGGAATGGCCATTTCCTTCTCTAACTCATTTTACAGATGAGGAAACTGAAGCAAACAGAGAAAAGTGACTTGCCCAGGGTCACTGGTAGTAAGTATCAGAGGCCGGATTTGAACTCAGGTCTTCCTGACTTCAGACCTGGCGCTCTCTCCATTGTGTCTCCTAGCTGCCCTTCAATAAGCTTACTTCTTTTTAATAAGGGGCAGGATGGCTTAGTGGAAAGTACGCAGATCTGGCATGAGGGAACCTGGATTTGAATCCTGGCTCTTCCACTTACTATTTGTGCCAACTCAGGCAAGTCTGGGCTTCAGTTTCATTATCTGTAAAATGAAGGTCTTGGACTAAGTAGTATCTACTATCTCTGGCAGCTCTAATTGCTGTGAATAAAAATACCAACACATTTATATAGTGAGTATTTGGAGTTTGAAGCACCTTTCTTATAATAGCCCCAGCAGGAGGAACATATTCAAGTATTTATTATACCTTCCCCATTCCCCCCTTCTCCCCGAATTAGGAAACTGAGGCTCTGAGAAGGTAATTGGCTTGCTCAAGGTGTCTTTGGAAGTGGAAGAACTGGGACTTGAACCTTTGATTCAGAAGCCAGTACTCTTCGTACCCCTGTTGAAAATTAAAGGAAAGTGTCCATCTTGCTGTATTTGTTTTGCTGAACACATTGGCACATCCCTTCCCTGAGTTTATCCCCATAATAATGTTTAGGGTGGGTCCACCCTTGGAAAAACCAGTTCGATTTCCTCCTGAAAGCCTGTCTGCCATTGCTGTTTTTCATGTCAGACAATTTGGAAACTGCTGATGGTGCAAGGTTGTCTTCCAAGGAGAAGGAAGTGGTCCCCAAGAGCTTTTATTTAGTAGAATAAATAAGAGTCCTAAAAAGTTCTCTGACTAATTAGTAGGATAGAGGTCCTGGAAGGCAGAGCTGGTGGATTCATTCACAGCCTGACTCCCTTCTTCCTCTTGCTTTGGGTACATATTTGCTCTAGGGATGCCTGAACCTTTGACTCACTCCTCTCCAGATTGGTTGCCGGAGGATAATGCATCTTGCTCCACCTCTACCTGGGTGCTACTTTATAACCTCCTCTTGGTTCCTAGTGGGACAGACCTTGGGGCACCACATAGCAACCTCCTTCCTCTTTCCCTCTCACTTCACCTCTGAGTCAAGGGAACAGCCATGGCAGCTATGGCAGGAAGACTGTCAAAGCAGCAGCGCTCAGTGGCTGAGGGCCTGGGTTCCAGCCAGAATGCCGTGAAATACCTGGGCCAGGACTATGAGACCTTAAGGAAACAGTGCTTGGAGACAGGGACTCTATTTAAGGACCCAGAATTCCCAGCTTGTTCCTCAGCTTTGGGATACAAGGATCTGGGGCCATACTCTCCTCAAACCCAAGGGATTGTCTGGAAACGGCCCACGGTAAGGAGATGCATGAATTCATTGGAAATGATTTAATTTAACAATTGGGTAGGGGGTGAAGGGGAAATGGGAGATCATAGCTCCAGCCAGGAAGCTGATGCATTGCACTGTTCTGGACATGAAGGGTCATTGTTTAAGATTAGAGTACTCCATGACCACACATTTCAAAATATCTCCTTTCTTCCTCCCTCCTTCTTTCCCTCTCTTCTTTTCCTTTTTTCCCTTCTTTTTTCCTCTCATCCTCCTCCCTCCCTCCCTCATTTCTTTTTTCTTTCTTTCTTTCTTTCTTTCTTTCTTTCCTTCCTTCCTTCCTTCCTTCCTTCCTTCCTTCCTTCCTTCCTTC
>NW_020954576.1:27685627-27689467 GCF_900497805.2 Vombatus ursinus
CCTTCCTTCCTTCCTTCCTTCCTTCCTTCCTTCCTTCCTTCCTTCCTCCCTTCCTTCTCTTGGTATCATGCAATGGGAAAAGCACTGGCTTTGGAGTCAGAAGCCTTGGGTTCAAATCTTACCTTTGATGGTTACTCCCTACGGTGACCTTGGACAAATCCCTTAATCTTCCTGGGCATCAGTCCTCATCTCTACAATGAAGGGGTTGGACTGAATAACCTCTGAATTCTCTTCCAGCCCTAAATCTATGATCCTGTGAAACCCACCAGAAAAATGTCCCATTGAACAAATCAAACCAAGATCACCTAGGGAGGCTGTAAGTTTAGCTTTTTTATGTGGAAATCTTCAAGTCGTGATTAAATATGCAAATTATCATTATATTACTGGACATACAGGACAGATCACTGACTATGGACTGAAAGGAGAAATGGGGATAGCCCCTACTGTGTCATTCAGTTTCCATACTTCCCTCCCCCACCCCCAAATTAAGGGATGTAGAAGAAGGGAGGAGGCAGCTCTGGGCCTGGGCCTTTTCATTTAGCTGACTAATGCGTTTGTTGCTTTTTGGCAACATAATAATAATAGTTGACATTTATAGAACACTTTGCAGCCATTATCTCTGATCTTCACAACAACCTGTGAAGTAAGTACTTCTGCTATTCTGATCCTTACTTTACAGTTGAGGAGACTGAGGCTCTGGGGTGTTAATTGACTGGTCATGCAGCTAGTAAGTGTCAAAGGTAAGATTTAAACTCAGCTCTTTCCTGACTCCAGGATACTCTTTCAGTTATACCAAATTGCCTCCTTGGGGCACATTGCATTAAGGAGAGCAAAACTAGGACTTTTAGAGTCTTCTGGATCTAATGGTGGGAGACTGAAGTCACCACCACCATTTCTTGGTAACTACTTAAGTGAGAAGGGAGAATGAGAAAAATAGCTCAGTGTAGGCTGTTCCTTTCCCCTCTGTCTTCATTTTATTGCATCAAACATTTGTTTTCATCTTTTTAAGAATTTCATAGCACCCCTGAAACTTTTGGAGATGTTCAAGATGTGAGTAAAGCTCAACGATTTACATGTTGGGAATTGTAGATTTACACATATTTTTGCAATAACCAGAGCAACAAGGGATCTGAGAGAGAACTTGCTGAGATGAAGACCAGTTAACCAAGTGATAGGGGTTAAATCTCTTAAGAGGATTAAGAAATAGATCCCTCTTCCTTCTTTTGCAATTCCTAAGGTCTTTTGAATTCAATCATGTTGCCCATTCTGTCAAAACTATTTCTTCATTTAGTGTGGATGTTTTTGGTGACTATGATGGCTACAAAACAGTATGGTTATTAGTATTGTTGTTTTGGGGGATGGGGAAAGTGGAGGACTGCACCTGTGGTTTCATGGGTATAGGCAAATCCCTGTGTAGAAATTTCATCCTCTATTGCAGATGGGCAGCTACTCCACACTTTATATGCTAGAGTTGCTTGGGGCCGCTCAGAGGTTAAACAGAGGTTTCCCAGCCAGTATCTGTCAGAGAAGGGACTTGATCCCAGGTTTCTCTGACTCTTGGACTGATTTTCTTTTCTCTAAGCCAAAAAGCATTTATTAAATGCCTTCTCTGTGCAGTAGGGAGACAAAGACAAAATAGACCCTGCTCTCAGGAGTTCATATTCTATGTAGCAATTCAACGCATATATAGCTAAATAAATATAAAGCAAATACAAAGTTATATGAAGCAATTACAATAGAGAGAGAATTCTAACAATCTGAGGATTATGAAAGAACTCCTGGAAAAGGTGTTAGCTGAGTTGTGCTTTGACTGAAGCCAGGGGACTAAATTCAGTCACTCAATAAACATTTATTAAGCACCTACTATATGGTAGGCACTGTGCTAAGCTCTGGGGGTAGAAAAAGGCAAAAGGCAAAAAAAAAAAGGCAAGAGGCAGCTCTTGCCTTCAAGGAGAGTAAAGTATATACAAATACAGACACAAAGAAAGGCAAAAGACAGTCCCTGTCTTCAAGGAGCTCATGGTCTAATGGGGGAGACAATGTGCAAACACCTATGGAAGAACAATAGGAGGTAGAAGTGAGGAGGGCATTCTGGGGACCATCTGTACAAAGGCGTAGAAATGATGTATGGGGAATGACCAGCAGTCCAGTTGACCTCCATCTCAGGAATTTTGTGCTTACCACCCCATTGCCTACCAAAATCCACAAGAAAGGACAATGGAGCCGTGAAGCCAGGTTAGTGACCACCGAAGAAGTTATTGTTCCTTGGGGGTTGCAAATGTTCATTGACTAGATAAAACCTTAACCACCTCTTCATCAATCATGGATAAATAATTGTTGAATGTTTGCTACAGGCAGGGCTTTATGCTGGGCATGGAGTAAAGCTCATTTTAAAAGCCATAGGTCTTGCCATCCCCAGATGTGCAGACTGATTATATCTAATTCAGATGAAGCCATGAGACCAGGAAGATTCAGATGCTCCGTTATTGATACGCTGTGTGACCCTGGGTGAGGGAGCCCACTCTTCTATCCCTTAGTACCTTTAACTCCATGTCAGTTCTTTTATCTATTAAAATGGCCAGGAGGAGGGGACAGGGTCTGTCATGACGTGTGGCCCATCTCTTAGGGTGGTAGAAGGATGAAAGCGTTTGGGAACAGTTGTGAACTTCTTGGAGACGAGGGAGCTGCAGCAGAGTATCATGTTTGTCATTCTCTCTACTTCATTCTTATCCATTTGGTCTCCTAGGGTTTCAGGAGAGCTGCCCAAATGTGGCTCGTCATCCTGGTTCACACAGAGATGTTTATTTTCATCTGCCTTAGGGGGAAACGAGATGAGGCAAACCGAATGAATATATTTTTGCCCTCTCAGCAGATAAATAAAGCATAATGCTCGTATGAAGTCACGTTTTCTCTGAAATAGCGAAATTTGGTTTCCCTGCCCCTGCTGGTTATTTCTGCTTGTCTTTAAGTTTGGAGGTGGAGGAGGGGGAGGAAGGCTATGCTGATACATTAGCCTTGTTCTCTAGTTCCCAGGAAGAAAATTATTTTGTCCATACTAGATCCCCATATTTTCCAGGCTAGGGATTCTTAACCTTTTGTTGGTTCACAAACCCCTTTGGCAGACTAGTGAACACTATAGACCGGGGGTGGGGAACCTGCGGCCTCGAGGCCACACGTGGCCTTCTAGGTCCTCGGTGCGGTCTGTTGACTGAGTCCAAGTTTTACAGAACAAATCCTTTTATTAAGAGGATGTGGATTCAGTCAAAGGGCTACACTTGAGGACTTAGAGGGCCACATGTGGCCTTGAGGCTGCAAGTTCCCCACCCCTGCTATAGACCCTTTTCAGAACAATGTCTTCTTGCTTACATTCATAATGGAAGGAAATACTGAATTTCAGTTAGAGGTTAGTGAAAATAGGGGTGTGATTTTTTTCCCCATCCAAGTTCACGGGTCCCCTGAAATCCATCCATGGACTTCTTGCGGGGCTGTGGACCCCAGGTTAAGAACTCCTGCTCTAGGAGGATCTCAAAGGTACAGATACCCAGAATAGGACAGGGAGAGTTCTCTCTCTCTCTCTCTCTCTCTCTCTCTTTCTCTCCCCCTCCCTCCCTCCTTCCCCCTCCCTCCCTCCTTCTCTCTTTTTCTCCTCTCTCTCTCCCTCCCTCCCTCTCTTTCTTTATCCCTTCCTCCCTCCCTCTCTCTTCTCTCTCTCTCCTCTCTCTCTTTCTCTCCCTCCCTCCTCTTCTCTCTTTCTCTTCTCTCTCCCTCCCTCTCTCTCTTTATCCCTCCCTCCCTCTCTACCCTCTCTCTCTCTTCTTTCTCTCTCTCTCTCCCTCTCCC
>NW_020954576.1:27689567-27738755 GCF_900497805.2 Vombatus ursinus
TCTCTCTCTCTCTCTCTCTCTCTGTCTCTCTGCCAGCACTCTTTTTGGGTATACATGCTGCACCCTTGAAGGGAAGACTGACTCATCTGTGTCCCCTATTTCCACTGGTTGTGGTTGTGTAGAAGAAAAAAATATCCTGACCCAGGGATACCACAGGCCCATTAAGAAACGGAGGAGTATTTGCTGAACCCTTTCCCCAAATCTTTTATTCACCCGCCTTTCTGAAAACTCTGCAAAATTAGCACACAGCCTAATGCTTATGGTGTCTGAGTTATGCACGGCATGAGCAGATGTCTGCTCAGGCCCAATCAATGGGGCTCAACTCTAAAGCCAAAGTCCATTTTTTGGTGATTAGACATCCTATTGATTTCAAGGAGAGATGCGGAGAGACAGGAGGGAGGACATGTCCGCAGAATAATGGAGATCATTGGGCCTGTCTATTGGAGTCAGAAGAGCTGGGGGTGGGGTAGGGCTGGGCTTGGGAAGTTAGAAGGAAAGAAAGGGAGAAATAGTTCTCTGCCTCCCTATCTCCTTGGCTTTCCTCTGAACCCAAAGTATCCTGGGCTGTTAAATGTAGCCTAGGCGTGTGTGTGTGTGTGTGTGTGTGTGTGTGTGTGTGTGTGTGTGTGTGTGTGTGTGGTGGCAATGGGAAGAAGCATGTGCAGAATCCCAGGCTTTTCAAGATGGAAGGATTCTTGGAGATCATTTGGTCCAGATGCCCACATTTTACAGATGGGAGAACTAAGCCTAATGAGAAATGACTTGCCCAAAGTGACAGAAAATTAGCGACAGAGCTGGCATTAGGGCCCAGGTGTTCTGACTCCAAATCTAATACTTTTCTTATGATACCTTGGCTACCTTTTGTATTCCTCTTTGGCATGTGTTGGAAAGAACAAGTGGATAAACAGAATAAACTGAGTAATAGCTTAGTATTTGCTAATATTGACGCTGGGAGTGGGTCAGCTAAGGAGCTAGTATTACAAGTCCTATCTCAGTATGGTGGCGTTATCTTTGTTATCAACCACACCATGTTACTGACTCATGTGGAGCTTGTGGTCAATGAAAACACCTTAGTCTTTTTCACATGGACTGCTGCCAAGCCTGGGTTCTCCAATCCTGTGTTTATATAATAACTTTTTTTGAAAAGGCATATACTAAGGGCTTACAATGTGAGTAGCTAGGTGGTATAGCGGATAGTGCTTAGCTTGGAGTCAGAAAGATTAATCTTCTTGAATTCAAATCTGGCCTCAGATACTTACTAGCTGTGTGACCCTGGACAAATCACTTAACCCTGCTAGCCTCAGTTTCCTCATCTGTAAAAGTATCTGGAAAAGGAAATGGCAAACCATTCCAGTATCTTTGCCAAGAAAGCTCCAAGTGGGGTTCAACAAAAAGTTGAACACAACTGAAACAACTGAACAACACCACAACAGTTACAATATGAAAATCATGTGCTAAGTACTGGGGATACAAATAGAAAAGCAGAAACAGTCCTTATAAGCAAGTCTTTACATTTTTTTTTAAATTTACCCAGACTTCTGATTTTATCCATGTAGCTGGAGGCACAGTGGATGAAGTTCTGGACCCAGAGCCAGGAAGAACTGAATTCAAATCTGGCTTCAGATACCTACTAGCTGTATGACCTGATAGAATCACTTAACCTCTGTCTCAGTTTTCTTATCTGTAAAATGGGGATCATAACAGCAGCTATCCCCCCAGGGTTGTTATGAGGATAAAATGGGAGAATATTTGTAAAGCTCTTTGTGAGTCTTAATTCTCTGTACAAATGCTAGATATTATTACATAGAGAACTCCTGGCAAATATTCCCTCTTCTGATGCAGATTGACACTTCCCCTAAAACTTACAGTCTTAGCACTTCCTGCGACACTCAGGGATGAAAGCATCCTATAACCAGTATATAGGTGAGCCTTGAATTCAAATCTTTTAGATTCTGAGCCCAAGTATGCCATTCTGTAGGTTTTTATACTTCATTACTGAATTTCATTCTTTTGGTTTCAGACTGAGATGCTGGCCTGTTGAGATAATTTAGAAGTTTAATTCTTTCATCTGTCACATTACTTGTCTGTTTTCCCAGTTGCGTGTCATCCACAAACATTATAAGCATGATTTTTTGCCTTTATAAATGCTTTGATAAAAAATGTTGACTAGAAGAGAGCCCAGAGGTATACCACTGGAGACTGTATAATCTTCTAAACAATCCTCTTTAAAGATTGTACAAGGTCACTTAGTTATTTAACCATCCAGGTCATATTTGTTTATCTTTTTTTCAGAAGGATGTCATGAAACTGTATCAAATGTCTTGCTGAAATCAAGAAACTCTGACTGTGTCCATAACCATCCAAAATCTACTAATATAGGAATGCTATTTAATTAAGAAGGAAATGAAGTTCATGTTATAGGACTACTCAGTCAACCAAGTGATCACTTCTTTTCCTAAGTGCTGACAAGCCATCTGTATAATAATCCATGAGATAGCCTTCATAATCTGGCTCCTAACTGTCTTTCCAGCCATATCTCATGGTTCTCTTCTTAGCCCAATCCATATCCCAGCGAAACTGTTCCCCCTGTGAGGTTACGTGATGTTTCTTCAGCACCACAAAGCCAATATGTGTTGGAGGCAGGTTTGGAACCTGACTCGGAGACCAGGTCTCTCTCCACCCACCACACTGCCAAACTGTCTCTCAGGAGGAGTTCACTGTTCCTGGCCTCATTGCCTCCATCCCTAGAAAAGGTCCTCTGTCTTCTCCCATCTCAGCTTATTGACACCTTTCTTCATTTTTGGATCAGATGCCACATATTTCAAGTGACCTTTCCTTATCTCCCTAGCTAGAAGTGAACTTTTCTTCCTTGAATCTCTCATGGTACTGGGTTTGACTTCTTTTCAATAAATGATTTTCTATTTGTATTGTAGCTGGTTTAAAAAACATATTCAAAGAGGATTGTTTAGAAGATTGATGTCAACCTGTGAGGATCTGCCCATTGTGCATCCCATCCTTCCCCACCCCATCTCCCTCTAGATTGTAAACTCCTTGAGGGCAAGGACTGAATTTTACTTAGTCATCTTCAGTGATTTCAAATATTTGACAGCAGCTATCATTTCCTCCCTCAATCTTCTCTAGGCTAAACACCCCAAATTCCTTCAATTAATCCTTATGTGAAAAGGACTCAGGGTCCTTCACCATTTTGGTTGCCCTCCTCTGGAAATTCTCCAAACTTACCAATTACCTTCTTTATGGATAGTGTCATGGTAGTATAGAGGAAGGAGATAACCCATCTAACTATGTCACTTAGAAGCGATAATACAGTTATCATTACCCTTAGAGTTTCCAAGTCTTGAAATACGTGTAGCTGCTTGCTTCATGGTAACTTTTCCAAAATGGCTCCAGAATCTACCTTTCCCCTACAGTCTTCTCACAAAGACCTTCTCACATCCTGTGGTTGCTATCCTTAGTTTACTGAACTGGCTGCTCCTTCTCCACATCAAACTCTCTCTTCCTATCCAGAGTCCTGGTGGCCATCCTTTCTTTTGTGTCTGCCCTCAGCTCCACCCCCCCCCCCCCCGTTTTCCCATCTGCTTTCATCTCCCTGTCTTTCATTCCTTTGGAGAAAAGTAGAAAAGCTATTTCTTGATGTAACACATTCCAGGATACCCCTGATCAAAAGCAAGGGGGGTTTCCCCCTGTTCCCAGGGACTTTTTCCTGAGCACACTGGCTGATTGGGCTTACCCTTTGTATTAACACTTCTCTTTCAGATATTTCAGAGTGGGCCTTGTTACCTTTTGCCTGATGGATGTTAACTTTGCTCTCCTAGGTTTTTCTGTCTGTAACCTTTTAATAGAAGTCATTTATCATGGTACCATAGACCTGGAGCTGGAAGGAAACTTGGAGGTTATCTGCTCAAGCTCCCTCATGTTGTATATGAGGAAACTGAGGCCTGGAGAGTTTAAGTGACTTTCTCAAAGACACAGAGAGTAGGAAAGTACCAGAGTTGGAGTTCAGCTTCCGGTCCTATCACTCTTCTGTGCCACCCCCTTGTGTATTTTATCTACCTCATTATAAGGTACTTTTCTTTTTTACAAATAGAACCATGACAAGGAATTTTTGCATTCAGGTCAAATGCCATAAACCAAACCTAGTGCAACCAGCTCAATGGTGCAGTGGATAGAGCACCAGGCCTGGAGTCATGAAAACTTGAGTTCAGACCAAGCTTCAGACACTTACTAGCTGTGTCTGGGCAAGTCACTTAACTTCTATCTGCCTCAGTTTCCTCATCTGTAAAATGGGAAAAATAACAGCCCCTATCTCACTAGGTGGTTGTGAGAATCAAATGAGATAACATTTAGAAAGTATACAGTAGTAAGTGCCTTATAAATGTTAGCTACTAGTAAAACTACTTGTATTACTACTACTTGGAGTCATGAAAACCTGAGTTTAAATGTAGCCTCAGACACTCACTAGCTATGTGACCTTGGGTAAGTCATTTAACCTCTGTTTGCCTCAGTTTCCTTATCTGTAAAATGGGATTAATAATAGCACCTACCTCACTGGGTGGTTGTGATGATCAAATGAAATAATATTTGTAATGGGTGTTATAAACCTTAAAGTGCTATGTAAGTACTCTTTTAAGCAGCATAAAACATAGGATCATATAGGGTAGGTGGGGAGAGAAGGTGGGAATCTCTGTGGGGTAGAGATGGAGACCCTAGGAAAGACTCACCCTAGAGCACAGGAGGAGCCCTATCAAGCTCACCTTTTGTAACTTCCTATATTAACTAAATATTATTGCTAATTAAGGCTAAAGTCTGTTATTTCTACCTGCTAAAGACCTTTAAGTGCTGTTAATCAACAAAGATTTCATTAAGTACAAGCTATGAGCCTGGCACTTGTATTAAGCTCTGGGACATAAACACAAAGGTAAGACAGTTCCTGCACTCTAGAAGCTTACATTCTACTAGTTTTTAACCTTTAAGTTTGACA
Source organism: Vombatus ursinus (assembly GCF_900497805.2). NCBI lineage: Eukaryota > Metazoa > Chordata > Mammalia > Diprotodontia > Vombatidae > Vombatus > Vombatus ursinus. The sequence continues at coordinate 27,694,567 of NW_020954576.1, forward strand.
CCCTCTAAATTCAGCACCCTGGAGCAAAGCTCTTGTTGACTCATCCTAGTTATAGTTCTTTCCTTCAACTACATTGTAAACTCCTTGACTGTAAAGACTGTTTCTTCTGTTTCTTTTGTGTTCAGACTTCCTCCATAGCATTTCATATAATGCTAAATACAAGTAGATGTTCAGTAAATGACTGAATTAACAAATAACGTTCATTTATTCAGACATTTTCTGAACAACATTTCTATGAAGCTATGAAATACAGAGACAACTTAGTTGCCAGTGGGGTGTGTGTGGGGAGGTTAGTGAGGGAGCATCAGGTTAGAAGTTAGAAGACTCAAGGGTTGAGTCATCTTCTTTCACTGACTTTTTAGTTGATTCTTGATGTGGTACTTCCTGGCTTTCCAAGTTTTTCCATCAGCATAATGAGAAGCATTATCATAATCATTAAGCATTTAATGAGCATCCACAGGGAGCCCAGCTCTTTACTAGGTGCTAAGTAATATTTTTATCTTCTATCTGGATAATTGGGGTGTTTCCATGATGTATGAGATTTTTCTTCAGCACATTAATATGTCTACTTTGGCGTAACAAAAAGCAAGAAAAAAATCCTTTAGATGTCTTCCATCCAAACCAAACTGGAAATGTTGTGATGACTTTTTTTTTTTGGTACCAAATTCCTTTCAGGAGCTGTGTCCTGACCCTCAGTTTATTGTTGGTGGAGCTACTCGAACAGATGTTTGTCAGGGTGCCCTTGGTGAGTAATGGGTGTGTGTGTAGGGGGGTGGGGCTTATTAAGGGTGAAAGTTTTGTTTGTCTTTAGTAAAGTTGCATTTCTACCTATATAATAACGAACAGCATCTGAGAAGGCAGTATGACCTTCTGGGAAAACAAAAAACACGAATAGGCATGTATTCATCCATGCTCTTATGACTACTTTCTTGGGGGTGAATCCAGGACTCTGAAATTATCTTAAACTTTGTGTTCTTTCCCTTTTATTTAACAAATATTTATTAAGATTTTCATGGCAGGGTGATGGTACCGTGGAAAAAAGACTCAACATTGAAGTTGAAGGACCTGAGTTTGAATTCTGGCTCTGCTGCTTATTAGCCATGTGACCTTTGGTCGAGTCTCTTAGCCTCTAGGCCTCAGTTTCTTCATCTATAAAATGAGTTACTTGGATAGAGTAAACTCTTAGGTCCCTTTTAGCTCCAGATAAGGAGATAGGTAGTCATGGGGGATAGAACTCTGAATTTAGAGTCAGAAAGACCTGAGTTCAAATCCTACTGCAGAAGCTTATTAGCTGAGTGACCCTGAGCAAATCACTTAACCTCTGTTTGCCTCAGCTTTCTCATCTGTAAAATGGGAATAATAATAGCACCTCTCTCCCAGGATTGTTGTGAGGATCAAACAAGATATTTGTTAAGAGCTTTGCAAATATTTGCAAGCAATTAATTCATCTATGATTACATGATTTTCTGTGTGTTCAGCACTACACTGAGTGCTTTTTCTTCAGAACATTAATATCTCCTTTTTTGGCTAACAAGGAAGAGTAAAAGAAATCCCTCAAATATCCAGGATTCCTTCATCCAAATCATCATTACTGCTGGAAATGTGATGCATTTTTTTGATGTCCTCCAGAGTCAAGGTCCAATCCCTACTTTTTTTTTTCCACCAATACTCCTTGTCACTCATTCACTCTGCCTTGAAGCTGAACACAATCACTTGTTGTCCCTCATGCTCATTCCGTGCTGTCCCAGTTTCGTACCTTAACACAGGTTCTCGGTCCCCTGTGCCTGAAGCACACTTCCTCTCCATCTCCACTTCTTGAAATACGCTATGGCTCTTTCTTCACGGCTCGGTTAAGGTTCTGTTTCTTCATGGAAGAAGCAGGCTTCTGACTTCCTTATTGCCCAGTGGAAAGTATCTTTTCCCTCAGATTTTCCTAGAATAGTTTGTCTGGATCTCTCCTTTGCCCCTTCCACACGACACCTATTTGTGGATATGTTCCATGTCTGTGTCTTTCCTGCCACCTCTTCAGCTGCCTCCAGGACATCCTCCAGCTCCTTGAGGGCAGGGAGCTTCTTTGTCCTTTTTCACCTTTGTGCCTTTAGATCCTACAAAAGTTCCTTCCATGTAAAAAGTATTTAGTGAATGTTTGTTGAATTGAATTGATGCCACACAGACCCTGCCCTCATGGAGCTTCCTTTTTGACTTACATAAAATACAGTGGGCTTCTTTCTAGTAACACTTTACATTTATTTTGAGCTTCGTGTAGTCTTTTGTGTACGTGATCTCATCGATTATTCTAAAGAACTCTGTGTGGGGCAGCTAGGTGGCATAGTGGATAGAGCACTGGCCCTGGAGTCAGGAGGACCTGCGTTCAAATGTGGCCTCAGGCACAGACACTTACTAGTTTGTGATCCTGGGCAAGTCACTTAACCCCAATTGCCTAAAAAAAAAAAATTAAAGAAAAAAAGAACTCTGTGTGGATGATGGCAGAGTGACAGACACTATTACTCGAATTTTACAGCTGATCTATCTAGGTAGCACAGTGAATAGAGTTCTGGAGTTGGAGTCAGGAAGATTTGAGTTCAAATGCTGCCTCAGACACTTGCTAGCTGGGTGATGCTGGGCAAATCACTTAACCTTTCTCATCTTCAGCTTTCTTATCTGTAAAATGAGAATTAAAACAGTGCTTATCAAACTAGGTTGTTATAAAGATCAAATGAGATAACATGTGAAATGCTTTGCAATCCTTAAAGCATTATATAAATGCTGTTGTTGAGTTGTTTCAGTCGTGTCTGATTCTTCATGACCCCATTTTTTTTTTTGTAAAGATACTAGAGTGTTTTGCCATTTCCTTTTCTAGTTCATTTTACAGAAGGAGAAACTGAGGCAAAGAGGGTTAAGTGACTTGCCCAGGGTCATACAGGTAGAGTAAGTGTCTGAGGCCAGATTTGAATTCAGGAAAATGAGTCTTCCTGACTTCAGGCCTGGTGTTCCATCCACCGGAACATCTAGCTAATGCTAGCTGTTCTTTTTTCTGATTATTTGATGATGAAACTTGAGCTCAGAGAGGTTAAGGAATTGCTTAAAGCTACACTGGTAGCAAGCAGTGAAGGAAGGACTCAAACTTAGTATACCAGGCTTCCTGCCGTGAAAAATGAGGGACAGCAAGATAGGATTCTAGGAGTGGTCATCATTCCAACTGAGCAGCCTTTTGGAGGCCCAGGATCTTGGCTGCTTCTCACCTTTTCATATTCACTGCAGATAAGATCCTGTGTCATTTAAGGAAAAATTCATTTTTCATGAGTTTTATTCTCACTTGTCAGGATGTATATACACTCTCCTCCCTGATAACAGACTTAGTCATTCTGATTATGCAAGGCCTGCTCTTAACATGGCCTCGAAGACTGGAACTGCTGTCTGAAGTGGGACAACATTTGTACTTCAGTGAACAGATTCTGTTGTGCCTCTGGACCCATGTTCAGTGACAGTGAAGCCAAATGTCGGGGAATCAGAGAAGCAACAGACAAAATGAAGCCAATTCAAAGAAAAGCAGTGAAAAAAATCTGACCACAGAAAAAAAGAAATTAAAAACATTTTTTTTTTTAGAAAAGTTTCCATTTCCCCTTGTATCTCCTCTGCTCTCTTTCCAGCTTTGTTTGAGATCTTTATTACTCTGAAAATCAAAGAATAGCTTAAGAAAAAGACGCCTCCGGTTTCTTCTTAATGAGAATGACAAGCAAGCCTGCCACATATGGAGTTTTTCAGCAATGAGAAGGATTCTGTGATATCAGACAAATCAGGCCACCTTCACTTGATATCCTTCACTATCACTTGATAGACACACCTATTCTATTGTAAGCCTGTAACTGATGCTATCAGAGGGGTGGCAGGGCTTGGCTCCTTTGGTTGATTTGGAGGAATGTGTAATATTTACTCACTTTACCTGGAAAACAATTAACTTTTTAGCATACGTGCCAAAGAAATTAACCCTTGTCTGTAAAATTCTGAAGAGCACTTGCATAGCTTTCTGTTTGTAGATTCTATGTAGGATAATAATAACATCTATTTCCTAGGTTTGGCTTGTGAGTGTAAATTAAATAATGTTTGTAAAGTGCTTTCTAAATGTACTGACTATTATTATGTGGACAGTGATTAATAAGTGCTTTCTAATTGATCAACTTTGTTGATTTTCCCCTTTAATATATTCTTTTTTTTTTTTTAGGAAATTGGGGTTAAGTGACTTGCCCAGGGTCACACAGCTAGTAAGTGACAAGTGTTTAGTCTGATGTGGGATTTGAACTCAGGTCCTCCTGACTTTAGGGCTGGTGATCTATCCACTGCGCCACCTAGCTGCCCCTTCTTTAATGTATTCTTATCAAACCAAGAGAGTGGCAGGATGGCCAGGAAGACTTGGGTTCAAATCCTGTCTGACACTTACTAGCTATGTGACCTTAGGTAACCTTGCTTCAAGCAACTTTCTAAAACTTTTGTTGCTGTTCAGTCATGTCTGACTCTGTGACCCCCATTTGGGGCTTTCTTGGCAAAGATACTAGGGTGGTTTGCCATTTTCTTCTCCAGTTCATTTTATAGATGAGGAAACTGAGGCAAATAGGGTTGAGTGACTTGCCCAGGGTCACCTAACTAGTAAATGGCTGTGGCCAGATTTGAACTCAAAAGATGAGTCTTCTTGACTCCAGGCCTGGTGCACTATTCATTGCGTCACTTAGCTATTCCCAAGTTCTGAAACTTGGCTAAGTTGTAGAGGGGTTAATTAATGAAAGGAGTTCCCATACTGATAGCTTTCCACATTGAGAAAAATCACAGATCATTCACATATTCGCTTATTTACCCATCAAATCAGAGAAGAAGGCATTTTTAAAAAATATTTTCACATTAGTCATGTTGTAAGGAAGAATAAGAACCAATAGGAAGAACCACAAGAAAGAATAAACAAAACAAAACAGAAGAAATAGTATGCTTCAATCTGCATTCAAACTCCACAGCTCTTTCTCTGGATATGGATAGCATTTTCTATCATGAGACTTTTGGAGATGTCTTAGATCCTTGCATTGATGAGAAGAGCTAAGTCTATCAAAGTCAGTCATCATACAATGTGGCTGTTACTGTGTACAATGTTCTCCTGGTTCTGCTCGCTTCACTCAGCATAAGTCCATACAAGTCTTTCCAGGTTTTTCTGAAGTCTGCCTGCTCATCATTTCTTGTAGCACAATAGTATTCCATTACATTCATATACCACAATTTGTTCAGTCATTCCTCAATTGATGGGCATCCTCTCAGTTTCCAGTTCTTTGCCACCACAAAAAGAGCTGCTATAAATATTTTTGTACATGTGGGTCTTTTTCCCATTTTTATGGTCTCCTTGGGATATAGACCTAGAAGTGCTATTGCTGGGTCAAAGGCTATGCCCATTTTTATAGCAGAAGGTATTTTTAAAAGGAGTTTCAATCACCATAGCAAAGATATTCACTGAGAAGCAATATAGTAAATGAATGAATAAAAAAAATTTATTCTATTAAGTACCTACTATGTGCTAGGCACTGTACTAGGTGTTGTGGATACAAATAGAAAGGGAGAAAGCTCCTCCCTTCAAGGAACTTACATTCTAATTGAGGGAGACAACCCCTTTAGGGAAGTAGAGACTGGGAATTCTCCAAAGGTTTGAGTCTGCTGTTATGCCTTTTCTAGAAGCAGTGGTAATATTGATATCATTACTGTTCTCAGATCAAAAGATGAAAAGCAGGGGATTAGGTGGGGTCATACAGGCAAATAACTAGATGGTGGAGGTAGAGGGCTGGATGGGCTTAAGAAGCATGGTCTGGGACTAGGTATAATGAATCAGGTGAATTTGCCCTCATTCATGCACCAATCAGGACAGCTCAGAAATTGGAGGAGGCCTAATCCCTGGAGGTCTGGCATGGAGGATGCCATTTGAGGTAGGGAGAAGAGGGCAGAGGCAGGGCAGATGGCAGGATGCTTGGGGTGAATAGTTGGATGAGATGTCACAGAAGTGTTCTGGCCTTGAAGTTGGTTTCTGGACCTACCACTTATTGGTTCAGTGATCTTGGGCAAATCCTTTAACCTCCCTTACTCTCAGTTGGGGCAGCTAGGTGGCACAGTGGATAGAGTGCCAGGACTGGAGTCAGGAAGACTCATCTTCCTGAGTTCAAATCTGACCTCAGATACTTATTAGCTGTGTGACCCTGGACAAATCACTTAACCCTGTTAGCCTCAGTTTCCTTATCTGTAAAATAAACTGGAGAAGGAAATGGCAAACCACTTTGGTGTCTGCCAAGAAAACCCCAAATGTCGTCACCAAAAGTTGGACAAGACCGAACAACAACAACTCTTAGTTTCCTTGTTTGTAAAAATGGGGATAATAATACTTGTATCACCTACCTTATAAAGCTGTTTTAAGGATCAAATGAGTCACTGCATTAAAGTGCTTTGTAGTTGTATAGTTCCAGTTTTAGTTTTTTTTTTTAGTTCCCCTTTACGAGAAAAAAATATACACAAACATCATTCATGAGATCATAGTTCAACCTCTCATTTTATGTACATTAGTACAACCCATACAGAGAAGCGTACTGCATCTCATTTATAGACAGAGGCCTAGGTCAAGTGCCTGACCTGAAGTTTAACAGCAAGACAGTGGCACAACCAGGGTAAAAATCCAGGTCCTCTGGTTTCAGATCCAGTAGTGTTTCCACTACACTATACTTGGTCTCAGATCAGAAGTAAAACTCATTGATGATCAAGGTTATATACTAAGTATTCTACCCTCCTTCACTAAAGTCCTACTTGTATAGTTAATCCTGGAATAGAGGTGTGACTGAAAGTTCTTCAAAGCTCTGCTAGTGGGGTGAAAATTCTGAGAAGTTCTACCCAAGAGTGGGCTGGAGTCAGCTCTGATGAACTCTCCGTAGCTAATTGTTAAATCTTTAGTATGAGCATGTTTATCTCAGAAATCAGCAAAGTCTACAATTAAGAGCCTGAGGAGTAAATTTTATTTTTCCTGAAAGCGAATTGTTTAACATTTACCCTTGGTTCTACCCAACTGGAAAGTCTTTCAATATGGGCTTGGTTATGGAGTCAATTCAACAATCATTTATTTATTTTTAATATATAATTTAATATATAATATTTTATTTCCCCCAGTTACATGTTAAAAATTTAAACATTTTTTTTAAAGTTTTGAGTTCCAAATTCTATCCCTCCCTCCATCTTTCCTTCCTCTCCTCCCTCCCTGAGATGGTAAGCAATTAGATATAGGTTATACATGTGCAGTTATGTAAAATGTTTCCATATTAGTCATTTTGTATAAGAAGACTAGAATAAAAAAAATGAAAGAAAGTGAAAAATAGCATGCTCCAGTTTGTATTCGGACAATATCAGTTCTTTCTCTGGAGGCAGATAGTATGCTTCATCATTAGTCCTTTGGGATTGTCTTGGATCATTGTATTGATGAGAATAGCTAAGTCATTCACAGTTCTTCATTGTACAGTATTGCTGTTGTGTACAATGTCCTCCTGGTTCTGTTCATTTCACTATGCATCAATTCATGTAAGTCTTTCCAGGTTTTTCTTAAATCATCTTGGTTGTCATTTGTTAATAGCACAATAATATTCCATCACAATCATATGCCATAGCTTGTTTAACCATTCCCCAATTCATGGGCATCTCTTTGATTTCCAATTCTTAACCACCACAAAAAGAGCTGCTATAAATATTTTTGTACAAATAAGTCCTTTCCCTTTCTTTTTTGATGTCTTTGGGATATAGACCTTGCAGTGGTATTGCTGGATCAAAGGGTATACACAGTTTTATAGCCCTTTGGGCATAGTTCCAAATTGCTCTCCAGAATGGTTGGTCAACAATCATTTATAGTAAGTGGTATGAAATGGAGATTCAGTTTTAAGTATGATCCTCTTTTTGGGTTCTGTTATGTGGCTGGAAATCTACTCTTTTGGTGTTTACATCCAAAAAGTAAATTAAAAATTAAAATTAAATTAAACAGAAACAAAATTCTTCCTTTTATGTACAAGGCACTGAGCTAGGTACTAGGAATACAAGGAAAAGAACAGAAGTCTATTTCCACAAGGACCTTATGTTCTGTTACTATACAATGTATACACAGATAACTATTAAACAAGGTGGGGAACCATGGGGGCAAGAGAGTGATCAGGAGAGGCAGAAAATAAAGGAAAGCACCACAGAGGAAGGGATGTCTAAGCTGACCTTTGAGGGAAGAGAAGGATTGTGAAAAGTGGAACTGAAGAAAAATTGTATTCTGGGCACGGGGAACAGCTGTTCTGAATGCACAAGGGTGGGAGATGACAAGTCCATACAGGGAGTAGTTAGTAGTCTGGCTTGGTAGGATTGTCGAGTGTGCAAAGGAGGGTCATAGGAAAAATAAGACTGGAAAGACATGTTGGAGCCAAATTGTGGAGTACTTTGAATGCTGTTCTAGTTAGAATTTTATGCTAAAGACACTAGGAAGCCTCTGAAGAGTTTTTGAGCAGAGACGTGATGTGTTCTCTGGGATGCTAATAGCAGGAATAATCAAAAGTTGAGGTGCTCACTGACAGCCCTTATAGACAGCGGGGAGAATTTTGCGGTGCTCCACATAGAGTGGGAATACAAACTGTGCTGTGGCCAAATAACTGTTGTCTAAGCTCAAAGTGCAGGCTGATGCTCTTCTTAGAAGAGAAAAGAAAGAGATATGAGAAAGACTCTTCTTCAGTCTCCATGTTGCCAGGTAGAAGGAAGCGTTCTTTAAAAACAAACAAACAAATAAATAACAGAATAAAACAAGAGCTCTTCAGTGTGAAAACAAAAAAGAAAATGTCCCTGGAGAGGCAAAGAAGGATCTTGACTTATGTGGCAGGGTCGGGGGATTGGAGGGTAGAAGAACATGATGCAGAATTAAGGAAGGGAAGAAGAAAGGCATTGAACACTTTCAACTAAGTAATAGATAATGCAATTATTATTGAAGGGGAGAGAACTAGGGTTTCTAAGGAGGAAATAACAGGTTGTCTTCCAGCCAATTATCCACGGGAGCCATCTGGTAAGAGAAGTTCCCTAGGGAATAAGGATGAGGGAGGAACCCAGGGACAGTAAGAGACCCATCCTATAAGGGTTAGAGGTAGAAGAGATAAATAATGGTGGGTATTAATGTTCTTTTAAAGGTCACTGAGGAAGCTCAGTGACACAGTGGATAGAATTAGGGACCAGTAGTCAGCAAATCTTGAGTTCAGATTCTTTCTCAAATGCTTACTATGTGGTGCTGGGTAACTTAATATCTGTCTGCCACAGTTTCCTCATCTGTAAGCAGTAATAGCACCTACCTCTCAGGGCTGTTGTGTGGACAAAATAATATAATATGAAAAGTGTTTTGCAAACTTGAAAGCACTATACAAGGGCTAGTTATTATTATTATTATCATTATTATTATTATTTCATTAGTCAAGCTATTAGTGAGGATAGACAGATCTGGTGTATCCTTTCCCTGACCCCTCAATCCCTCTGTCCCCAAACTTGGACACAGCTTGTATCCAGAATGTGAGAGAGAACTTTTAGGAGATGCCAAATCCAGGTGACTACTATCAACCACTGGTGATTCACTTGGGCACTGACAGAGGAAACCGAGAATATACTGGCAAAGACTATGAAGTGTTGGGTAAGAACTGAAGACTTTAGGAAGGAAGGAAGGAAACAAGCCTACTATGTGCCGGGTACTATGCTAAGTGCTTTAGGGGTACAGGTGATATTTTTGTGACCATTGCCAGTCAAAGGCAAACGATTTCAGAAGAGTAAGGTTGAATTGGGAAGTGAACAGCTGGTTAAGAAGATGGTATCTAAGAAATGGATTTGGATTTCTTGGACACAGCTTAAACTGGAGGAATCCCATAGGCCCCTAGCCAGATTTGGAGTATGCCTAATAACGGTTGGTAAAAGCTTATCCAATTGGCATCTTACAAACCAAATCAGAAGAGCTTTAAACTGAAAAGGAAGAGACCATAGATAGCAGCTGTAATGTAGGAAGAATAGAAATAGTGTTGGCCAGAAATGTAAGAGACAAAAGCCAAGAAAGAAACCAGCAATAAGAACCCATGGCCTCTGATGTCTATGTACAGGTACAGAAAATATGGATATTGTGCAAGGGAACTAGAGATACTAATCCAAGGAGGCTATTTCTACTTTGTTGTTATGACTGAGACTTAGATGAGACCCAGGACTGGTCTATCCATCTGGAAACATATATTTGGTTTGAAAGTAACACAATAGGTAAAAATACACCTGTAGTGGGGGCAGTGGAGTGCACATATATGTGTATGGAAAAGCATTGCTTATTAAGAAAATACACTCATGTGAAACACTCCAGGTGCCAGAGGAGAGAAGCATGGTGGAGAGCATTTGGATGAAATCAGCAAAGATATTACCACCACAGTGTGTGCTACAGACCATCTGGACAGAAAGAGGAAATAGATGAGGAGTTTGGAAACAGATCGTAAGCCTAGACAGAGGTGTGATATTGCCAGGAGGGAGGGACTTCAATTGCCTGGGCATCTTCTGGATCTCTCCCTCTGCCCAAAGCAGGACACCTAATAAACATTTCTTGACTTAACTCCATGATAATTTAGTCCATGATATTTATTCCTCCAGTTTAAGGTGTGCCCAAGAAATCCAAATCCAGTTCTTGGATACCATCTTCTTAACCAGCTCTTCACTTCCTAATTCAATCTTACTCTTTTGAAACTCTTTGCCTTTGACTGGCAATGGTCTTGAAAATACCACCTGTGGGGAGGATCTAATGAGAGGAAATTTATTGTTTCAGATCTGCTTCTCACCAACAAAGAGGAGACTGTTGCTGGGATGGATTGACACAGAGACTGCTACTGACAGTGTAAACTACATTTTTTATTTGTAGACCCACATCTGTCTGCTGGGAGGAGGGAGTTGTCCTTCAATGTCTATTTTTCAGAATTGAGATTAATCACTACATTTAATCAGTGGGGCTGTCTTATAGTGTTTTATTTGAATTATTGTGGCACCCAAGATTTGGGAGAGTAGATTCCAAAGTCTACAAAGAAGGAGTAAGTAGGACTCCATGGGCTAAAATTCTTCAAGAAAAGTCAAGCCAGAAAGGATTGGAAGCTCGTGAAAATGAAATTGTATAGGGACAAAGAGAAACAATACCTAGGAAGGGGTGAAGGGAGTAGGGAATTGTCTAAAAAGGTCAATATGGATACATGTATCAACCAAATTAAAGTTTTTTTTCTTTTTATTTTTTTTTTTAATTCTTAAAATGAGTACTTCCACATACACAGTAAAACAGAAAAAGAAGAAACTGTGGATCTCACATATAGTTTGCCTTTCTTTCCGAGCATTTGATTCTTTCTGTTCTCTTTTGTGCAGTTAAAAAATGCCTCAATGCCCCACTTTTCTTATTTTTTAAAATTTACTTTTGGTAGCTTTATCCCTATCTCCCTTCTCCCTCTCAATTCTGTGCACCGCCCCCCCCCCACTGGAAAAGAGAAAAAAACAAAACCTTTGTAACAATTAACCAAAACAAATTCCCAAGTTGGTCATGTCCAAAAATGTGTGTTTCATTCTGCACCTTGAGTCCATCAACTTTCTCTCAGGAGGTGGGCTGCATGCTTCACCATCAGTTCTTTGGAATCATGGTTGATCTTGGCATTGATCAAAGTTCTTAAGTCTTTTAAATCAACTTAGGTTTTTAAAAAAAGTTGTATACAGAAGATAGAAGCAAGGGTAGGTCATGGAGAATGGATATAAAAACTTGGCACCATTCTGTAAGAATAGTGTTGGGGGTGGTTAAAGTTCAAATGAGCTGAGCCCGGAGGGGAAAGTTAAGGACAATAAACAAAGGTTGTTAGGGTTGTTGTTTTAAAAGCTATACTGAGGAAAAGAGAATCAAGGAAGAAAAAGGACCACTACTAGGCTTCATGGAGTGATAGTAAGCAAAGACAACGCTAGGGCAGAACAGTTTAACTTTTGCTTCCTTTTTTTTTAAATTTTGTGTGTGTATATGTGTCAAGTCAACATTTATTAAACACTCTGTGCCAAGCACTGTGCTAACTGCTGGATGCCAAGAAGAATGATCTTTGGACTGGATGAGATAGAATGGAAATGACTAATCGGGAGTTCATATCCAAGATTAGTAGGGAGATAGTAGGAGGACATCTGGCTGCCTTTGATGAGTTTAAGTTACCAGGTCCAGATGAATGATATCCTAAGGCATTGAAAGAGCTGACAGATGCGATTGCTGAGCCTGTGCCAGTGATTTTTGAAAGATAGTGAAGAGCTGGAAAGGTACTTCAGGATGGAAATATGGCAAATGTCCCAACTTTCATTAAAAGAAAAGAGAATGGAATTTAAAAACTCTAGGCTAGTGGGTTTGGCTTTGAGTCCTGGCAAAATACTGGGAAAAAGTAAACTCTGGGAATAAAAACAAAAACAAACCAAAAACACTAGGAAGCAAACCCATGTCTAAGAGAAGACTAAGTTTTGAGTAGAATGGATAGAGATTCCAGGATAGATTTTAAAAAGTAATGGTAATCAATGGATGTCTCAAGCCCTCAGAGCTGGGGACAGTGCAGCTTCAGAATGGAGAAGTTCCTTAGAGAATTAGGATGAAGGAGGAACTTAGGGATGGTACAACAACAAACACCACCAACAACAACATGTGTTAACAATATGTGCCAGGCACTGTGCTAAGTGCTTTACTAATTCATCTTATATGATCCTCACAACAACCCTGGGAGATAGGTGCTATTATCTCCTTTTTACATTTGAGGAAAGTGAGGCATACAGGTTAAATGACTTGCCTAAGCTCACACAAGTAGTGTCAGAGGCTAGATTTGAACTTAGATCTTCCTGATTCCTGGCCTAGCACCTTATCCATTGTGCCACCTCACCTACCCCCCAAATGACTACCCTTACTTTTGTTTATCAGGGTTCTTGGCAGGACAGATTAGAGAACACCATGGATGTGGTTTAAACAGATTTTAGTGAAGCATTTGATGATTTCTTATTTTATTATTTTGAAAAAGATGTGGGCTAGATGATTGTTCAGGTAGCCATATTTGGAACTGTTTGGAAGGTACACAAAGAAACTACACCAAGAGTAGCCACTAATGGTTCTTTGTGTTAATTTGGAAGGGGGTCTTGGGCTTGGAGTGCCTCCAGGTGTCCTGGCTTGTTCCTATGATCAATAACTTGTATCGAGGAATAACTAGATGCTTCTCAGATTTGCAGGTGACCTCAGGTTTGAAAGGATAGATAATTTATCATATTGAATAATAGGGTGAGATTCATAACATTATGGGATCAACAATTTAGAGCTGGAAGGGATCTTAAAGAATCACCAGTCCAGCCTGTCATTCTAAACTTGGGGAAACTGAGGCCCAGAGAGGTCAAATGATTTGCCTAAGGTCACATAAGGAGTAAATTGTCAGAGGCAGAATCTGATCCCAGGTCTTCTGGCTCTAGATTCAATGCTGTTTCCACTCCCTTTCAATGAGATTCAAAAATATTTTGACATGTTAGAATACTGAGTTAAATCTAGTAAGATGAAAAAAAATTGGGGAGGGAGAAACCAGAGGTGTAGTTCTATGTAGTTATCAGTGTTGGGAACTCCCAGTATGGAAAATCCTTCCATTAATGAAGATCTGAAACTCATAGTCTTAGAGAGTTTCATGGGAAGTTGTGGCTTTCTCATGATCACATGACAAGTATGTGTTAGAAACAGGACTTGAACCCAGGGCTTTTTTGTTCCAAGGACAGCCCTTCATCAAATATACTACATTGTCTCTTAAAATTAAATTTATATGAGTGGGGAGATAAATATAAAATCTTTTATATAGGCTAAAATAATTAAGTTCATAGGTACCAGATTGGAGGAGGCATGTCTACACAGCAACCCATCTGAAAAAGATCTGAAAGTCTGAATAACTTGTAAGCTCAGTATGAGTCAACAGCATGATATGGCAGTCCAAAAGTTAACAGATGGCATGATGTCCAGGACGAAGGAGGTGCTGGTCCCACTATACTCTACCCTAGATAATGCTCAGAGTATTTGTATTTAGTTTTTGGTGCTATATTTTAGGGAGCATATTGGTAAGCTGGAGAGCATCAGGAGAATGACAGTCATCATGGTGAGGACTTCAAGATAACATTTCTTTTCTAAGTTGGCCAACCCATTGTGCTTTGGGGTAGCTCTAATTGTTAGGAAGTTTGTTCTTTTTGCATCTTCTGAGCACTGACCCCAATTCTGTCCTCTAGGGCCAAGCAGAACAAGTTGAACCCCTCTCCCATATAACAGTTTTTAAATACTAGAAGATATATGTATATTTGCCAAGTTTTGAACTAAGGAATACAAATAGAAAAGTGAGACAGTCTCTGCTATCAGGGAGTGAAGGGTTTGGCTTTAGGGGTGATAGAAGGGCCCAGAGATCCAAAGGATTCAGTAGTAGGGTGGATGTCAAGGCCAAGAGGTCATTAGGTGCATTAGCAGGTCAAATGTCAATGCCCAGGTGTTTGGAGGGAGAAGAGACAGGGAAGATGTAAGTACTAGTGAACTTAAGGGCACAGTGGCAGCTGTGTGATTCTGGGCAATCATTTAACCTCTCTGAACCTCTATTTCCTATCTGATAGGGTTGTTGTGAAGCTCAAATGAGGTAATGTATGTGAAGTGCTTTGCAAATCTGATGGCAAACTCGGGACCTAGTCAGAGTGGGATAGATGGATGGTGTAAATCCCAGAGGACGGATTGCTGAGTGATGGCAGGAGTCATTCGTTTTCACTTGTGGCATATTCTGGAGGTCAGCTTCTGTGAGTTCCAAAAGATTGAAAGCATGTGATTGGAAGAGATCCAGAAATGAAGGGAGTTGGTTGATGATAGATTGGGGTTTCCAATTCACCCAGTGGAAGGGGTGGTTGGAGTTAGCTCAGGTAATGCTGGGATGATTTATATATGAATTGGGTAGAATTGTACTATGAATCAATCATTCTTAAAAAAAAAAGTCAGATTCTTAATGCAAAGACTCCATGGCTGGCTGAATGGATTGGACCTCATTGAGAAAGAAGTATGCCTCAGTGGGAACAATTCCTAATGCAAATCAATTAATAAGCCTAATAGTGAACAGGGAGTGAAACCCCAAACCAAGTCCCCACATTGTGTGTCAAATTGGAGCAACTGCTGGCTCCAAACAATGGGTGAGTAATAGAGAGATTCCAAGCAGAGATTGTGTACCTGACAAGTAGTTTGCTTGCTAGAAGAATGACGTGGCACCATGTGGCATTTGTTGAATTAGGGTGAGACAGGGACTAATCTTAGTTAAATGTTTTGTTAGCTTTTAGCCAGTCCCATCAATGAAACAGAATGTGGTTTGTCCTCCAGTTTAAAACTGACCTAAATTAAGATTTTAAAAACTTTAAAATTTACTATTTAACAAATATCATTTTAAAGGCTTTTTCTTTCTTTTAACCATTTCATTTTTCTCTCCTTTCTGTACTACTTGATTAAGAGATAGTACCCACAGAAAGCCCTGCAGGGGAGGCGATATTTATCGACAAGTACATGATATAGCACAGGTGGCAGGGAGAGTCTCCCTTGAAGCCACCACATTAGAGGAATGTTGTAGGTCCGTATCGACTCAAAAATGTACTTCTTGAGTCCCTACTAATGTATTTCTTTTTACCAGGCAACCAGAGAACATGCTAGATGAAAGCAAAAGACATTTAATCAAACAGAAGAGCAAAATGTCTGACAAAGGATTCCTCTCATACATCTAGGGGTACACTCCTCTATAGGTTAGCATCAGTTAAAGAGAAAATTCACATGAAGGGGGCATATGCATGGCTGAGGATCATGAATAGCCAGGCCATCTCATGTGTCTGTGACAGCATTCATAATGGAACCTTTCTCTGATTCCTTTGTCCTTGTTTGCTTCACTGAAGAGCTGCTAATGACCTCTGCTGATGTCATTGGTCTGTGAGCAGTTTTCTCTACTGATCTCAGGGTCTTTTGCTGATCTAGTTTCACTGCAGTGTTGTTTTCCTGTGCTCTGTAATAGCTACAATTATGTTGCTCCCTGCTGCCCTCTTCTACCAACACCAGCTGGCGTGTCTGCTACAGCTTCTGGAGTCTCATCTCTGTTAGATCATAGCCTTGGTAGGTACTTCTGCTCTTTTGTGATTTCAAACCCTAGCCAGTGATACCCAGTTAGCCAGAGAAGCCACTGGGTGGGGTTCTTTTGGTCTGTTTTTAGGATATCTTTTTCTGTTGCTGATTGAGCTCTTTTAATCTAACCTTTTTTGTTGTTTTATTTTTGTTATTTATTTTGTTGTTTTATTAGCCTGGTTACTAGCTTGGGTTCCTGCCAGTCATCTTGAATACCACTTAACAAAACTTTGAGAGGACTGTGGTGAAGAGATTGTTTTCATCACTCATCATGCCCTTGGTCACTAGCCTGGGTCCATCAAATCACACTTAGAGCAAGACTAAAAGGTCATACGTAGAACTGATAAATTTTTACTTATTTCCTTCTCTTTCATCTCTTCCCCCCCCCCATTAATTACTGCAGTATGGAGTTAGTGCCCATTTTTTTCTTCTCCTGGATGTCCTAGTCTGATGCAGTTGTTTGGGGACTTGAAGGGGACCTTGACAACAAATAGACTGCTGGTAAAGCAAAATGATAGGTCTTTAATTGATGTGTTTCATCTTATCTCAGGGAAAATTGTATGACTTCACTTGAGACACACATTTGGGTGTATGGACAGGGAGGCAGAAGTATTAAGTGAATGATGTTAGGGCAGTACTTGTTCTTCCAAATTATGGAAACATCTGGCACCTCCAGAAAATCGGGCACTTCCACCCACAACCTGGGGCAAAAGCAAATCTCTCCCAAGCATGACAGGGAAGAGATATAGATAGGGATGTTACCAGAGCCTCACATTGAATGGATTTCAGGCTATGAAAGGAGTCGGGAGTCCATGATGGTCCTGTGAGAGACCACCGCTCAAGGGGGTTGTTACATGACATTCTGAACATTCCTCTTGAATTTAGTAGGTGGGACTCCTTTGTCTCTTGTCATGTCATGCAGCAAGACAGCTCAGAAATTCAGAAAGAGTCTAAGGGTTTCATTAGGAGGGCTAGAATTTTACGGGATAGAATGGAAGCTGTGAGTGTCTAGCATGGAAGGTACAGGTATCTTAAGATTCCAGGAAAGGAAGGGGGTTTCAGGCAGGAAAAAGAAGGATTTCTAGAGCATAGCAGAGGCAGTCATAAGGAAGGTTGATCCACAAAACTAGAGGGAATTTATGAGCTACTACATTCACCAACCAAGTCAAAGTTTGTTTAATAGTTATGAGGTATCTATTCCCCTTTCTTCTTTATGATACTTATTAAGTCAGAGCTCTGCCTTCATCTTGTGTGCTCTGGTGAACCCCTTAGTTTCGTACAAATTTCAGGCCCATGAACAACTCTGAGGCCGATATTTCTTGTAGAATTTCAGTTAAGAGTCTTTGTGGTGTGGTGGTTAGCATACTGAACATGTAATCAGAAAGATTGGAGTTCAAATCTTGCCTCATATTCTTATTAATTATTTGATTGTGGTAAGCCACTTAAACTCTGAGCCTTAGTTCTCTTATCTCTTACCTGTACTACCTGTACTAGCTATTGTGAGACTCAAATGAGATATTATATGTTATTTGTAACATATAAACCTCAGAGTATTATATAGAAATCTCAGTTTTCATCATTATCATCATTATGATTGACCATAATAAAAATAAATGAAGATTAGGGAATTATTTTTGATGTCTGCCTCCTAATTCCTCTACAGACTTTTTTGGGTATTTTACACATTTATTGCCACATATATGGCAAAGTCATATCCATTATCTCTCTCTCTTTCTTTTTTTTTTTTTTGCTTTTTTTTTGGTGAGGCAATTGGGGTTAAGTGACTTGCCCAGGGTCACACAGCTAGTAAGTGTCAAGTGTCTGAGGCCAGATTTGAACTCAGGTCATTATCTCTTTAGAGACTTTGATAAACCCTCTGAGGTTAGTATGAGATGATGAATAGACAGATAGACCATTTATTAAGTATTGACTATTTGCTAATCTCAGGAGATACAACATAGAAGCAACCCAGACAGTCCCTGCCCTCATGGAGCTTACCTTCTAATGGGGAAAGATAACATAAAAGAGAGATGGAAAGGAGTGTGTGTGTGGGGGGCGGGAGGCAAAACGGTTAATGAGGTGAAGGAAAAGAAGTCCAGAGAGTGGAGTTGGGAGTTGAGTAGAGCATAGCTGGGACACTGCCCATTCCTACTCCCCGTTCCCATGAAATAATGTTTTGGGTAGGCATTTACCTATTAATAGAATGAGATCTAAGTGAGAGGAATATTTTGCTTATTTTATAGATAAAAAAATGAGGATCAGTGAAGTTATGTACCCTACCCAAGGACACACAGTTATGAAGTGACTGAATTCGGAGGCTAGGACTTTTCTCTTGGTACCACACTGCCTCCCATAGAATCTGACTAATTCTTATAATAAATCAGGATTTGTAGGAGAAAGGGGGTGCTTTGACATATATGAACTTGTAATTTAACACAGCTACTCCACCAGAGTAATTCCCAAACAATAGGCTTGGGTCCATTTCTATTGTTACCACCCAGAGGATTATGGAGACATTTTTCTTTCAAAGATTGCTATTAGTTTGTCCTCACTTTCTCTTCTCTGGTGGTACCCCTACCCAATAGGTCCATAGCAGGAGGGCACACACATACACACAAACACACTCAGAATCTGTTATAAGAAACAACTACAAATGCAATGCAATCTTGGAGTACAGATTATATGTAATTGGAGAGTCACAAAAATACAACCTCATGTGACTCATTCTCTTTGGCATAAGGACTGAGTTGCCCCCTTTTCCCCTCCCTTTCTAATCATTAAGCCTTTTTTCTAGCCTTTACTAAAAGTGTGTGCACACATGTGTGCATGTGCATGTGCGTGTGTGTGTCTCTGTGTGTGTGTGTGTGTATGTGTGGTGTCCCATCACTGTTCTTTCCAGTTAATCCACCCTATCTACATTTCTTTATTCCTTCCCCAGTCTCCATCCAACCCCCAAGGATCAGGCTGGGCTCTTTTTTCCCCTCGGTCCCTAAAGAACGTGGATCCTTTCTTGTCTGGGCTTTAAGTTCACCCTTGGCCTCGGGTGGACACCATTTCTGTCAGAGCCACCTGACCGCCCAGAATAGCTGGTGTTCCCTGGACTGTGCCTCTAGAAATCTTCTGATGAGTTCTATTCTTTCTGATTCTGGTGGGTAAAAGGCCAAACATTGCTAGTGGGGTTTGCAATGAGAGACTTGCACAAAGCAGAGAAAATTGTGGGGGGCAGCTCCATTCAGGTTAACTCTAGATGTAAATATGAAGTTTATCATAGCGTGAAGGATTGTAGATCTGGAACAGAAATCGTAGAATTTTAGCATAGGAAGAGTATGGGTCCTACATGTACCGCTATTGGCTTTTAATTGAAATTCCTGTCTTTGCAACTGAGCCAGTGACTCCTGCTTCTTCTTTCTCTGCTTTGTTTAGCTTGTGCTCTTGAACCCTGGTTCTTAGCCTGATTTCCTCACACTCTTCTCAATGAGCACTTCATGACTGTTTTGTATTTAAGCCTTCTTGACTCTTGGAATTGTTACTCATTCATTCAACAGACATTAAACAGCAGTTCAGGGCGGAGAATCTCACTAGCTGCTGATGTGAAAGGCAACATAGTCCCTGTTCTCATGGAGCTTAATAGTTTAATTGGGAGAAAGGCAAGGCAAGGCAGAGAAAGATATGAGACTGTGAAGAAGCAGTATGATACAGTGAAAAGAGAACTGAATTAGGAATCAGAGGATCTGGGTTCAAATCCTGCCATTATCACTGCCTTTGTGACCTTGAGCTAATCACTTAATTCTCTGGTCTTCAGTTTCTTCAACTATAAAATGTGGGGTTAGATGTCCTCTCAGGTTCCTTCCAACTCTAAATCAATGGATCACTTAGAGGAAAGGCTCCGTGGAAGAGATGGAGCCTGGCTTGTTTGGAAGGAAAAGAAAGATTTCAATAGGCAGAAGAATGGAGTAAATGGATTCTAGGCATGGGAGATGGCCTGCACAAATGTAAGGCAGTGGGGATGACATCTGGGTGAAGACTGGGGAAAGGCAGCCAAGATATCATTGGCTACCGTGGAGAGAGCATTTTAATTTGAATGGTGGGGCCAAATAGTAGATTGCAAGGGATTAAGAAGTGAGTCAATAGTGAGTAAATGGAGGCAGCAAGTGTGAATAATTCTTTCTGGAAGCTTGATAGTGATAGAAATATAAAGGAGAGAGAATTAGGAGAAATTTGGGAGAATAAGGGGTGGGAGAAGGATCAAGTGCAGTTTTTTTTTAAATGGGATAGTCATGATAATTTTTGTAGGTAGTGGGGAAAGAACCAGTAAATAGGGAGAGATTAAACATAAAAGGGAATGATGGAAGGTATGAACTCTTGGAGATGGGAAAAGATATGATCTTTGTACGGCACCAGTAGAGGGCATGGTCTTGGCAAAGAAAAGTGCCACGTATTCCTCAGAGATTTGAATAAAAGGGATGATGGGTGAAACCATAGGGAGGTATGGAGTTAAGAAAAGAGGGAGCTCACGAAGGATGAGCTATATGGAAGGCAAGGACATCTATTGAGAAGGAAAGGGTGAAGGAAGCATTGGAGGCTTGAAGAGAGAAGAGAAGTTTTGGAAGAGCTGCTGATTGAAGTGGTAGAGAGTCAATGAAGCAAGCATCAAAGTTTTACCAGGTAGCAGCGAAAGCTCAGTTGAGGTTAGATAACATGTTGGACTTAATTATCATGGTGGTATGACCTCCACTGGGCATATTCAGCAAGTAGAACAGGGGTGTGAATAAGGAAGGCAGATCGTGGGAGAACAAGGGATTCAATAGTGTATAGCTGAACTGACTGGTCACCAGCAAGCCAGGACTGTGAAAGGGGAAAAGTGAGGTGAAAATTGAGGTGATTGGAAAAACAGAGTGCAGTGGAGGGGCTGAAGAGCAGGTTTACGAAGAGTGAGGTAAGGGGGAAAATGGAAGGACGGGAAGCAGTGAGCAGGAAGTTTAAAATCAAGGAAGACAAATAATTTCAAGGGATTGTATGTAAAAAGATGAAACAGTGAAATAGAAAGAGTACTGAATTTATTGTCAGAGGACTTGGGTTTGAATCCTTGCTCTGCCACTTAGGATCTTTGTGATCTTGTGCAAGTCATGGAACCCTTCTTGGCCTCAGTTTCCTCATCTGTAAAATAAATTAGTTGTATTAGATGACCTTGTGGGTCTCCTTCATTTTCAAATCTAAGATTTTATGACTTTATAGTTGAGTTCAAAGAATTGACTTTACAAGATGGGTGAGGTATGGCTAGACCTGTTCATCTGAAAATAAAAAAGCCTGGGGGTCTTTAGCAGACTGTGAACTAAATATGAGATAGTAGTGTGACATAATGACCAAGAGGGCTAACACAATCTTAGGCTGCCTTAAAAAAATCACAGTGCCTAGGACTACTCCTTATTCCCCCTTAGCCACTCATTTTGATATTTACCTGCTCAATTGCATTGCTCCATAGGTGTCTCATTTCCTTAATGAAGAACTCTGCCTTTTCTCGATCTGACCATACCCTCCTATTATTTCATTTCTTCCTAAGCCTTACCCCTCCTAGACCTATGCTTCACCCTCATCTTGATCTCCAGTTCCTCTACCTCTTATTATTCACCCAATCACCCTGCTCTGATTTTACATTCTTTTTTTTTTCAGCCAAAAACAAGGTTTATTAAAGATCCACCATATTAGCCAAAGTCTTAAGGAATCTGAGCATCTGTGAGCTATTGACTAGATTGTAAGAATCTCAGCAGTGGCTAGATTGTAAGAATCTAAGCCCTGATTTCACATTCTTCTCTTCCAGATCTTTATTCTATTCAACTTTATACAGTCATCTACTGGATAATCTTTCACTCCATTGTCCTTTCTCCTCTATCCCTTGCTAAACCCTAGCCCTAGACTATTCCTACCATTTGGTTCTTCCACTCCTACTCTGTTGCTGAATGGATTTGGAGGAAATAATACAACCATGCTAACTGGACACACTCTAAATTCAGGTTATTCAACTTCATTTGGGCCCTCTCTACA
Source organism: Vombatus ursinus (assembly GCF_900497805.2). NCBI lineage: Eukaryota > Metazoa > Chordata > Mammalia > Diprotodontia > Vombatidae > Vombatus > Vombatus ursinus. The sequence goes on from NW_020954576.1 coordinate 27,716,834, forward strand.
GCAAGGCAATCCTTTTATTCTTCACTAAATGATTCCCTATCTCACTTTCCATAGAAACTATTTCAAATTTTTCTCTTATTTCTTTCTAACTTTCCCTTCTCCCCACTCCCTTAGCTGAGGTTTGCTCCTCTTATTTTATTGAGAAAATTGAGGTCATTTGCCAAGAGCTTCCTTTTCTCCTTTTCATCTCAAAACACCTTGACCTCATCCCTCAATTCCCCCAGTCTCTGAGAATGAGGTGGCCCTTCTTGTTGACAAGCCAACCCCTCACAGTGTCTTGATCTCATTCTCTTCTGCCTGGAATGCAATCCCTCTTTACCTTTGCCTCCTAGAAATCCTTCCTTTCTTTCTTCAAGACCCAGCTTAAGTACCAGAAGCCTTTTCTGGCCCTCCCCCCAACTGCTACTACCTTCCCTCCCTTACTGACTTAAATTATTTTCTTTATATCAATCCTGTCTGCACTTGTTGTCTGCCCCATTAGAATGTAATGAGCAAAACCAAGAGTGTTGTATATAGTAACAATAATATTGTTTTAAAAATAATTTTGAGCGATTAAGTCATTTTGACTATTATAAATACCCAAATTAACTACAAAAGACATATGAAGGAAGACACTATCTACATACAGAGAAAGAACTGATAAATAAAAGTATATAGAATGGTTTTATACATATATACACAAATACATGTATATATTTGTGTCTAATGCCATCTCTAGGATGGGGGGAGGGAAGAAAAAAAGGAAAATAAAAGAAAGTTACATGATAACTTTATTATATATTTAAAAGAAAATAGCAAGTTGTACGTAAGAGATTTGCAGTTTCATCATCTTTTTTTCTATTCTACCATATTATGGAAGTGCTTGTTTTATTTCTTAAGTTCAGAATAAAATAAATAAAAAATTTGAAGAAAGAATGTAAGCTTCTAGAGAACAGTGGAAGATAGAAGTTTCTGGCATGCTAGGGTCCATAGGGTCATGAAGAGTTGAACATGACTAAATGACTGAAGAACAGTAAGAGAGTAGAGATTGTTTCTTTTGTTGTCTTTGTGTATGCAGGCGTTGTCTTTGGGGAAACAAAGTGCTTGGCACATAGTTAGTACTTAATAGATACTTGCTTGCTTAATTGACTAGGGACATGATAGTATTGTTGAACTGTGCCCTGTTGAGACTGCATCTAGAGCATAGTGTCTAATTCTGTTTGTAAGCCCAGTTTTAAGAAAGCTATTGAGAAGTTAGAGATCATCTGGAGAAAAATTATGGGCTTCTAATTCTTGTCATATGAGGTTTGGTTGAAGACGTGATATTTAGCCAAGAAGAGATGACAATGGAGGGATACATGATTGTTGTCTTCACATATTAAGGGTATTATGTAGCAAAAAAGAAATATGTAAACATACATAGTTTTCTAAGTTGATATATGGCCTGCAGGAATCGTTATGTAGGGTTTAGTGGCCCTGTTTCTATTTGGGTTTAACACCACTTGTATAGAGAAAGGATTAGCTTGGCTTCAGACCTTAGAACTGGGTGTAATGACTGGGGCTTACGAGAAGCAAATTTAGGCTTAATGGCAGCCCATGCAGCTTCAACTGCCTTCCAGTTAGAGCTGTCCAAAAGTGGGAAAGGGCTGCTAGAAGAGGTGGTATGTTCCCGTCATCAGGGTCTTCCAGTGAAGGCTGGATGGCCACTTGCCATACATGTTGTAGAGAGGGGTTTGTTATTCATTGGGCCAGGTGGCCTCTGAATTATCTTCCAGCTTGGAGGTTCTGTTATTCTGTGGTTGGGGATAAAGTTTTAGCTTTGAGGGTCATCTGCATTATGGTGAGTTGAAGATTACTCTGACTGTGTGACCATCGTGGCATCTTTTGAAAAACGTCTTTTAGTTCTTCATTCCTTATTTCCCTCCCAGCATGAGCCTATTCCACCTGGATATATGAAGTCCACCATAATTCTTTGTTGGTATAATGAGAAGAGGATTGGACCTAAAGTCAAGACACCTGAATTCTAAACACGTCTCTACCACTAGCTTACTGTGTGTCATGGACAAGTCATCTGACCTCTCTAACGCTTGTTTACTCTTGTTTTCTCTTGATTTAGCTAATCTCTAACCTTATTTCCAGTTATAATGCTCCATGACAATTTTTGATTAAAGGCCCTCCTCATTCCCCCACTGCCCAACTCCAAGTCCCAAGGAATCCTTATTGTCTTCCATTATAGTAGTTAAGACCCTACATTTCTGTTTTAATAGAGAAACCTCTGGTCTATAAAACCCAGCCCCAACTCTATAACTCAATCACTTTTGGGGAGGAAGACTTAATGCTGAAGGTTGCAAACTTTGAACCCAGTTAACAGACCTTAAGGATACTGAGGGTGTATCTCTTCTTTAAATATTCACAGTGAATTCCACCAGGACTGGAGTTAATTCCATACAATACAACTCCTCTTTGTTAGCTGAATACAACACAGCTCCTACACTCAATTATTTCTACGTTAGATCTTGTGGTTCCAGTTTTTCATCATAATTTTGAATCACAAAAGACATTATAATTAAACTCAGTAAGTGAAGCACTTTCCCCTGAAACTGGCTTAAGATGTATTTACATAAGCCACAAATATATTTATTTAGTGACTTATCCCTTGGGTAAATCAAATCCATTTTTTCTAATCTTCTCCTAAGGATTTTCCACCTCCCTTTAGTGCTAAGGGTGTGGTTTATAACACTAAAAAGCAGGAAATCCAGAAGTGGAGTTTCATGACATTGAACTTTATTCCTTAGACAGTGGCAGAAATTAGATGAGAATTGACCTGGCCAGCATTATGAATAACTGGAAAAACCAAACAACAAACAACTTGGAAATAATCAGAATAAGTTCTTTCAACAGTAAACGGGATTTTAAAATGGTAACTCAGAAGGTCAACCAAGAAGGCCTCTGATCCAAAGATAACTTGTCAACCTTTTTCTTCTTTGTCTGCTCTAACTGCATTAATTCTCTGTGCGGTAACTCAGTAACTCCCTGGAAGCTGAAGTCCTCCCCTGACACAGAATCATCTTCATCCAAATGTTCAAATGAGTTTGCCTCCTGGTCCCACTGGGCTGTCCCTACCTGACTGTCAGTGCCTGAGAAGAGCCTTCCGCATCACCATGGGAACCAGGGAGCTTTGGTGCAAGGCTGACCTGTGGGGGGCCTAGAAAGTGGATTACTTAGTGCTCTTTATTATGTGGCCCAGTTTTGAAAGGAGTTATTTTGGGGATATAAAAATAATAGATGCCACAAATGAGTCACAGTGCCACTGCTCAGAAAAATACCAGTAATTTCCAGGGCTGGTCTTTGATATGGGGTTATTTGATAGAATTTCCTCTATATATTACCTTTGTCCTATTAGAGCATGGTTTCATAGACCCCGATGGCCTTCAGATACCTGTGATGTCAAGGAATGATGCATTCTAGGAAACAGCACCTAGCATTGTTAATATTCATTAGAGCTGCAAGGGAACTTAGAGATCATCTGATCTAAACCCCTCATTTTACAGATGGAGAAAATGAGGCCCAGAAGTGAAGTGACTTACCCCAGATCACATAGCTAATTAGTGAAAGAGCTAGACCAGTCAGCACCACACCATCTATATGTGGAACCATCGATTACAGCAAATGGAGAAGTTTTGAATACTGTGGTTAAGTTCACTTACCTTGGCAGTATACTTTCCAGGGATGTACACAATGATAATGAGGTTGACTCATGCATTGCCAGAGCTAGCTCAGTGTTTGGGAGGCCCCAAAGGAAAGTGTGGGAGAGAAGAGGTAGTAGAATGACTACCAAACTGAAGATCTACAGAGCTGTTGGGTTGATCTTATTGTTGTATGCCTGTGAAACCTGGACAGTGTAACCACACCATGCCAGGAAACTGAATCACTTCCACTGGAGTTGTCTTAGAAAGATTCTGAAGATCACCTGGCAGGATAAGATTGCAGACACTGAGGTCCTTTCTCAAACTAAACTTCCAAGCATTCAAACTCTACTGCAGAGAGTGAAATACTGATAGGCTGGCCACTTTGTTTGAATGCTAAACATATGCTTACCCAAAAGACTATTTTATGAAGAGCTCACACAGGGCAAGCGCTCACTTGGTGGTTAGAAAAAGCGATACAAGGACACTCTCAAGGTCTCTCTTAAGAACTTTGGAATTGATTGTTTGATGTGGGAGACACTGGCACAGGACCACGCAGCATGGTTTGCCTTCATTAGAGAAGATGCTGTGCTCTATGAACAAAGCAGAATCGAAATAGCTCAAGAGAAATGTAAGATGCGAAGATTTAGAGAATCCACCCCAAATGTTCACATGGACTATTTGTGCCTGACCTGTGGTAGAGCATTCTAAGCTCATATTGGTCTGATCAGTTACAGTGGGACACACCATAACTTGACTCTAACATACCGATGTCATTTTGGTTCTCTGAGAATGAAGGACAACAACCAATCCCTCATTGAACCTATTGACTTTAGGATTTAGCAGCAAGCATCATGGGCCACCTTTTACTTTATTTTAAAAACAAGTTTTAATGTACTTTGATTTAATAGGCAGCTAGGTAGTACAGTGCAGTGGCTAGAACACTGGGCTTGGAGTCAAGAAGACTTGACTTAAAAGCTCAGACACTTCTGAACTGTGTAATTCTGGGATAGTCACTTAACTTCTATCTGCTTCAGTTTCCTCATCTGTAAAATGGGGATCATAATAGCCGATACTTCATAGGGTTTTGTGAGGATCAAATGAGGTACATAACATTTGTAAAGTACTTTGCAAACCTTAAAGTATGATATAAATGCTATTATTATTATGTTATGGTTATTTATGAATATGTGTTCTGCTCTCCTTACCCATCTAAATTGACTTCCTCTTTGTAACATAGAAAAACAGTTAAGTAAAAACAGTGGATATAAATACTACCTCTGATAATATGAGCAATATTCTGCCTTCAAAGACCTTGCATCTCTGCTGAGAGGAGGGAAGTATGTTACATTAACCATGGTCAGTATTTGTTTTTTAGTTATTTAGAGCCTGGCTTCCTTTTAAGGATCTTCTCATTTATATTATTGTAGTTGTTGATATTGTTCTTCTGGCTTTACTTTTTTCAATCTGCATCTGTTAACACAAGTCTTCCCATGTTTCTCTGAATTCCTCATATTGATATTTTCTTACTGTGCAATAATATCCCATTATATCCATCTGTTGATCACCAAGCATTATTAAATCCTTACTCTGTGCCAGGTACTATGGCAGGTGCTAGGGGATACAAAGACAAAAATAAAACCATTTCTGGCCTCAAGGAGCTTACATTCTATTAGAGGGAAACAACCCGTGCTCAGAGAAGTAAGGACAAGATAAAAAAGTACATAGAAGATAATTTGGAGAGGAGGGTACTATTGACTGGGGAGATCAGAGAAAGCCCTCATGTAGGAAGTGGTGCTTGAGTTGAGTTTTGGAGGATGCTAGGGATTCTGAAAGGAAAGAGGGCATTCCAGGCATGAGGGATGAACTGTACAAAGGTAGAGAGATGGGAAACAGACTGCCACGTACACCATTTTGGCTGGACTGTCAAGTATGTGAAGGGGAGTTATATGTAATAAGCCTGAAAAGATAGTTTGGATATAACATGGTTTATTCAGTCACTCTTTAATCAATGAGAACCCACTTTATTTCCAGTTCTTTTTAGTTCATTTAACTCACACATACATTTGTAGGCTTCAGGAACTCAGAGAGCTAGCTGCTTTAATCCTTGAACTGCAGAGGCTGTAATAAGGTCAATGGATTAAACCAGTGTTGACACTATGACTACTAATCTTTACTAATTAGGAGCAGGAGATGCCCCTCAAGGATGCATTTCTCTTTGTCTGGGCTGTGCTGTGTGAGGAAGAGTAAACAGTCTGGATGCCAGCAGAGCCTTTCATATGGGCTTAGATTAGGTTCCAAAAAAGACTTCTAGTGACAAAGGGAAAAGGAGTTACACTCCCAGGATCTGAGTTCAAATACCAGTTCTCTGTTGGCTATCTGTGTGACCTGGAGCAAAAATAATTTTGTTTCTCTGGATCTCAGTTTCCTCATCTATAAAATGAGAAGATTGGATTAGATGATTTCTCGAGTCTGGGTCCCTATGATTCCCTAGGCCTTGTTCCAATAGGATTTATTGTGCTTGATTCGTTCTGGATATGCCACCATGTATGACCAACCATTCCAGGCTCCTTGGAACAGAGGCATCAAACTAGAGGCTGAAAACAACTGCAAAACTCCCAGGTGAACCAGATTAAAATGTAATTGGGAAATATTTAATGAAATAAATAAAAATACAACAGAGAAAATGTTAATTTGTGCTTTTCTAAGTTAATATGTGGGCAGCAGGGATCTGTTTCTACTTCTATGAGATTAGAACCTGGGATGTTTGTTACTGTGGGGAAATAGAGAGAGGTAGTCAGAGCCTGTTTACTGACTACAACTTCTCTTGGGTCTTATTTAGTATCCTTGCCCTGTGTTTGACAACTATATTTTGTGAGCCAAGCAAACCCTCTTTGTATATCTTTCTGTGTGTATCTAGACATATGCATGTGTATGCATATATGTGTATATGCGTATATCCCTTGTGTAGGGTGACTTATTTTCATTATCTTTATACCGGAGGTTAGGGCAGCTTCCTTAGTCTCCTACCTTATTTAACAACCACCTGATAATATACATCAGATGAGGCAGAAAACAAGGAGATGTACACTCACCGATGATGCTCACCATTGTGATAGAAGAGATTCATTGCAGAGTCCAGGCTAAAGAGTAATTCCCTGTGCATGGTGAGGTCCTCTAGATGCTCTTTTCTGCCCTTGACATCATACTGATTGTATCCAGGACACTGCAGAGTCTCCTGGGATGTAGCTGTAATTACTCAAAGGAGTTTAGCCTGACCATCCACATAGGAAAGACCAAATGGATGAAGGATGGGTGTTGCCAAGATTTCATTTGGATGTATAACTTACCAAGCTCATCCATCAGTATGTACATCTGGGGAAGAGAACAGATGGACAAGTTGGGTCCAGAGTTGAACAGAAGGATGAGGGTGGGTTGGATTTTTTTCAAGAAATTACAGCCTCCTTTGATGACCCTAAACTCACGAAAGCAAAGACTGTACTGTTTTTAGTACAGATGTTTTACCAGCGTTGCTATATGCCGGTGAGACACAGAATACAACTGTCTCCAGAGAATTTAAAATAAACATTATATGGAAGGCAATGTAGAGGTGCCTGTTGGATATGAATAGGGTTTCAAATATAAGAAATACGGAACTTTAAAGAAGAATAAGCATAAAAGGTGTCATTCAAGAGTAGTATATAACAGGAAGAGAAGATGGGCTGGTTACAAGACAGGAATAAGGGATGACAGTGGACAGCCTGATTGTTTCGCTCATACTCATTTCAGAAGAAAGTGAGGATAATGTGGTGAACTTCTGGGAGGAATGGAAAAGAATTGGAATGGATGATGTTGATCTGCACTGTGGAGGGAATTTCTGAATAGCTGAAATCACAGATCCATTTGAACATTTGAGAAGATCATTGGGAAGATAGAGGGAACTGTCTCTTATCAGCCAAGGAGCTGATTCTGCTGCCTGGAAGCACTCTTAGCAAGGATAATCTTCCACTGAGTTCCTATCATCACTCAATAAGCATTTATTAAGTTCTTGCTATGAGCAAGGTGCTATGCAAAAGAAAGGCAAAAACATGGCACCTTCCTATAGCACTTAGAGGAGGCTCATGTCATCCTTTTCATGTGCCTTCTTTTCATTATTTCTATGTTTATGATTGTATGCCTTATGTCCACATAGATTAGACATTTCTTTGGGGGCATGGACCATGTCAACATCACTATTAAAAAGTATTTCTTGTTTTTAGCACCTATTTGGAATCAGACTTTTTGGTTGGAAGGGATATTTAAGGACATCTAGTTCAAACTCTCACTATATGCTGGCATCTCCTCTAGAACACAGAGTTGTATATGGCCCTGAATTTGTTGTTGTAGGGAGTAAGCTAAATGGTTGGGGGAGGGTGCTCCTGCTAAGAGCTTATCATGTAAGAAAGCCACTTTGAGTTCTCATTCTGGCTGTGATTGGAAAATATCCCATGCCTCCCATTTCAGTTCTTTTGTTTATATCCTTAACCGTAAGTGGAGATTCCAAATGATGGCAAAATATCAGGGGAAATGTGAATATTTTCATTTAAACAATCATGAACTACATTAATTTCCTTTATGGAGTACCTGCTATGTCCATTCACCATTGTGCTTGGCATATGATATATGAGATAAAAGCCCATTATGATTACAATGTCAACGGGGCAAAGCCCACCCCTCAAAATGCAGAGCAGTCCAATCTGGGTTGAAAGCAGAAAAGTTTGATTAGGAGGAAAATCAGACACTAGTGCTGAGGCCCCCAGTATAAGGTATGGAGTCCACAGCTCAGGAAAGGCATGGAAGATTTATGCTTGAAAATCACAAAGGGGAGGTTCAGGGAGAGGTTGGGAAAGAGAATGGACAATCTTTCCCAGGGACACAGAAGCAGGATGTTTTGCAGGAACAGTTGACCACAAGGCTGATTCGGGCCAGTTTTGTGTGTGTGTGTGGGGGGGTGGGGGTGGGGGTGAGGAACAGCGCAGTAAGGTCAGTCAGCGAACACCAGCAAAGGCATATGGGAGTGAGCAAGACTTTAGCTCACTGCAGACTCCTCACTGGCTCTTTTTGGCAAATGGGCTCACTCTGGTAAACACGTGCTTGGTAAGGTAACTCATGGAAAATAGACATATTAATATCAGGAGTACTCTTAAAATAACATTAAGAAAAATTCATATGAAATAAGTATAAATCAATATTTTCAATACCATAGTCAAAACTGTATAACACAGATGCTGAGGGAAAATAAAACAGTGATCAGCATGAAATGGAATTAATGATGGAAAACTCTATGAATCCTATATAATAGTGCTGAACGTAGTAGTATGGTATAATAGATACAGATACTGGAGGACCTGGATTCAAATCCTGCCTCTTGACATTTACTCCCTGTGTGACCTTGGGCAAGTGACCTCAGAGACCACTGATGCTAATACTGTCATGTTAAAGATGAGGAAATTGAGGTACAAATCATTTAAGTGACTTGTCCATGGTCATATGGCTAGTAAGCATTTGAGTCAGGACTTGAACCCAGGTCTTTCTGACTCCAAGCCCAATGCCCCATCTGATCTACTCTGCTGCCTCTCAGGAGACCTTCCTGGTCTCCACTTTCCTCATTTTTAAAATGAAGAGTTTGGAATAGATGATCTTTGAGGTTGCTTACAACTCTAGAACTATGATCTTATGGTTCTATGTACAAGATGCATGGAAGAGTCTGATAAGAGAGGAAGGGAAAGATGTATGAGCTCTGTCTATAAAGAAGTTTTGAACACTAAAGAAATACATTAAATTGTTTACAGCCAAATGAATGTTGTTCCTTTCAAAGTAGTCCCCTTGTAAGGATATATGCTTATGTCAGTAACAGTTGCTATTGCTCAAAACATTTTCAGCACAATTTTAGAATTCCTTTCAGATCTAGTTTAAATCACATGCACATAATTAAAATTGGTGGTGGTGGCGGCAGCGGTGGTGGTGGAGGTACCAAGAGTAGTAGTAGGTCACATTTATACCCTACTTTAAGGCTGACAGACTTCATCGGTACACCTCATTTTGATAAGAAAAATAGTATTACCCAATTGGTTTTCTGTATGTGAGTATACCATAGGACTCTGTCCTGACCTCTTTCTTCTCCTTCGATGTGCCTTTCTTGGAGATCTCATTACCTTCCATGGGTTCAGATGTCATCTCTATGCAGATGGCTCCCAAATCTGCAGATTTTGCTGTTGTACACTTGTTTCAATCATGTCTGACTCTTCGTGACCCCATCTGGTATTTTCTTGGCAGAGATACTGGAGTGGTTTGCCATTTCCTTCTCCAGCTCATTTGACAGATAAGGAAACTGAGGCAAACAAGGTTAAGTGACTTGCCAAAGATCACATAGCTAATAAGTGTCTGAGCCTGGATTTGAACTCATGAAGATGAGTCTTCCTGAGTCCAAGTCCGGTCATTAGGCCAGCCATTAGGCTTTTCTATTTGAACTCAGGTCTTTATGACTTCAAGCCCAGTACAATATCCACTATGCCACCTAGCTGTCCCTGATATAGCTCTAGTGGAAGCTAGATTGTATATCAATTGGACCATCTTAATTTCCCATAGGCATCTTAAACTCAACATGCACAAAACAGAATTCATAGTCTTCCTCCTAAAATCCACCCCTCTTCTTAACTTCCCTATTTCAGTTAAGGGCTCTGTCATCCTTTCAGTCAGTCACCCAGGTTCACAACCTCAGAATCATCTTTGATCTCTCTCTCTCTCTCTCTCTGTCTCTGTCTCTCTCTGTGTCTCTTTGTCTCTCTCTGTCTCTCTCTTTGTCTCTGTCTCTCTCTCTCATCAGTTGCCAACTTTGGTCTGTTCATCCCGAACAGCATCTCTCATATCTGTCCCCTTCTTTCTACTCATGCAACGGCCATCTTCTTTAAGACCCTGATGGCCTTTTGCCTGGACTATTGCAGTAGCCTCCTAATTAGTCTTCCTGATTCCAGGCTGTCCTTTCTTCAAGACATCCTACACACAGCTTCCTGATAGATATTCCTAGAGCACAGTTCTGACTATACCACTTCCTTGCTCATTGCTCTAGTACAAAATAGAAATTCTTCTATTTCTATTTAAAGTCAAAGATAGGCTCGAACCTATCTTTCCAGATTGATCTCACATCACTCTCCCATACCCGCTCCGTTCTAATGGAACTGGCCCATTTGCTGTTCCCCATTCATGAAATGCTAGTGCCTTCCTCTTAGCCTTTGCTCAGACTGTCCTGATCCCGGGAAGATTCTCCTTTAATTCTAAACTTTGGCTCTTAAAATCCCTAGCTTCCTTTAAGGTTTAGCTCCTGCTACCACTTCCCTCAGTTGTTAGTGTTTCCCCTACCCCCATTAAAGTTAGTTTGTATTTATTTTTGTGTATTTCAGATAGGCATATATTGTTTCCCCCAAGTAGAATGTAAACCCCTTGAGGGCAAGGACTGTCTTTGTTTCCCAGCTCTTAGTCTGGTGCCTAGTGCCTAGTAGGTACTTAATACATGCTTACTGTTATTGGTCCCTCATCTTACCAGAGTTAACTCTGAATGACTTGTGTTTAGTTCCAAATATTAAATCCGTCCTCATAGGATGAACATAATAATAACAATAATTGTAAATTTTAAATAATGTTTCATGGCTTACTAAGTTCTTGCCTAAGGTCAACAAAGTGAGGTAAACAGTACAAGAATTATTATGCCCATTTTATAGATGAGAAAACCAAGTGTTAAAGAGGCTTGACCACAATTACATCTTCCCCTAGTAAATGGAAGAGCTGGGACTTAAGCCCAGAGCATCTTATTCTTACATCCAAGGCTATTTCCACTCTACATCAAAGATTTGCCACCACTGTGCCTTATTCTCCCAAGGTGACTTCCGTGACAGGGCCAACACTCATTTGTATGTATGAATTCTGGTGTGTTTATTAAAGAATCAGTCTTATTACCTTACTCTCATCTCAGACACTAACCAGCAGGGATCTAGCAGCATGCCCTGTACAACCCTTCAGAGCCTAAGTGCTTGCTGAAAGAGCAGGGCAGATTTTGAGAAATGTCAGTAGTGGACCAGATGAAAAGAAAATTAAACTCCTTTCCAGCTGGTAAGCCTTGTTTGATGTCAGCGTGTCAGCAATTGAAGAATATTTTTTTGCTGTGCATTGAATGGTAATGCCAAGGGAATGTGACTGGAGGGCTGTTGGATGGAGCCCAGAACTGGAAACCAAGCATCTTGGGTTCTCTTTCCTGTTCTGCCACTGACCTGATGAGGTCCCATTGCTCCGTGTTCATCCTCCTCATTAGCTGGGGATAATAGTATTCCCTACCAGGGGTTTGTTTCTAAATGTTCTGAGGAAAGGAACTGGGGCAATAGTCAGCACAGAATTTTGTCTGATCTTTCTGATCCTTTCCAGTGGAAAGTTGAACCTACAAACAGGCTAGCAGCTCTCCAGAGGCAGGGGTAGCAGCCAGCCAATCAATCAGTCAGTCAGTCAACAAGCATTGAAGTACTTATCATGTGTTGGGCTCTGTGCTAAGCAATGGAGATACAAATAAAGGCAAAAACACAGGCCCGACCCACCAGGATCTCATATTCTAATGGGGGAGACCACATGCAAACAACTGTGCACTTGCAGGATCCATGGTTGGTTGGCTGGTTGTTGGCCTTCGCTCTCGAAGAGGACCAAAATGACATCACTATGTTAGAGTCAAGTCACAGTGTGTCCAACCGTGGCTGATCAGACCAATATGAATTTGGAGTGCTCTGTCACAGGTCGGGCACAAAAAGTCCATGTAAACGTTTGGAGTGGATTCTCTAAATTCGAGCATCTCGTGTTTCTTTTGAGCTACTTCAATTTTGCTTTCCTCATAGAGCACAGCACCTTCTGATGAGGATCAACCATGCTGGGTGGTCCTGTGCCAGTGGCTCCCACATCACACAATCAATTCCAAAGTTCTTCAGGGAGACCTTGAGAGTGTCCTTGTATCTCCTGACCACCATGTGAGTGCTTGCCCTGTGTGAGTTCTCTGTAAAATAGTTTTTTAGGCAAGCATACCTTTGGCATTTGAACAACGTGGCCAGCCCATTGGAGTTGCACTCTCTGCAGTAGAGTTTGAATGCTTGGCAGTTTAGTTTGAGAAAGGACCTCAGTGTCTGCAATCTTATCCTGCCAGGTGATCTTTAGAATCTTCCTAAGACAATTCCAATGGAAGTGATTCAGTTTCCTGGCATGGTGCGGTTACACTGTCCAGGTTTCACAGGCATACAACAATAAGGTCAACACAACAGCCCTGTAGATCTTCAGTTTGGTAGTCATTCTACTACCTCTTCTCTCCCACACTTTCCTTTGAAGTCTCCCAAACACTGAGCTAGCTCTGGCAATGCATGAGTCAACCTCATTATCATTGTGTACATCCCTGGAAAGCACACTGCCAAGGTAAGTGAACTTAACCACAGTATTCAAAACTTCTCCACTTGCTGTAATCGATGGTTCCACGTATGGATGGCGTAGTGCTGGCTGGTGGAGCACCTGTGTTTTCTTAATGTTAATTGTTAGGCCAAAATTAGCACAAGCAGAGGAAAATTGATCCATACTTTGTTGCATCTCAGCTTCAGAGGCTGCATTGGGTACTCAATCATCTGTGAATAAAAAATCATACACAAACTCTCCCTCCATTTTAGTCTTGGCTTGTAGCCCTTTCAAGTTAAATAATTGATCATCAGTGCAGTGCTGTGTTCATCCTCACTGAAGGCATTTGACAACATGGCTGAAAACATCATGCTAAAAAGCATGGGAGCAAGTTCACAGCCAGCCTTGTTTCACTCCAGTGGTGACTGGGAAAGTGTGAGAGCATCGTCCATTATCCAGAACCCAGGCAAGCATGCCATCATGAAACTGGTGAATAATACTGATGAACTCTGATCACCCAAATTTTGACATAATTTTCCATGAGCCCTCATGACCGACAGTCTCAAAGGCCTTGGTCAGATCGACAAACATTGTGTACAGACCTCTGTTCTGCTCCTGGCATTTCTCCTGGAGTTGCTGGGCAGCAAACACCATATCAACCATTCATAAGTCCTTCCTGAAGCCACATTGGCTCTCAAGGAAGATAACCATCTTCCAGGTGAAAGATCATCCCATTAAGGAGGACTCTGGCAAGAATCTTGCCAGTAACGACTAAGAGACCCTCCCCACCCTAAGAATGTCACAGGAGAATCTGTTTACCTTTATAGAGATGGGCAATGGAGGCATCCTTGAACTCCTGGGGGATAACCTCTTTTTGCCATATAACTTGGAAAATTTCAGTCAGCTTTTGTATGAGCAGTGAAACCCTCCCCCCTTTTAAATCTCAGCTGTAATAGAATCAGGATCAGGTGCTTTGCCTCAGGAAAGGAACCTAATAGCATTCAAAACTCTTCTTCAGTTGGAAATTTGACTAAAGCAGAGGTAAATGGTCAATGGCTTCAGCACTGATTGATGATGGTCTATTGAGAACACTATGGGAGTGTTCAGCCCATCTCTCTAGGATCATATCCTTATCACTAATCATTGTAACTCCATCAGCACTGAGTAGTTGAGTTGCACCACAGGTCTTTGGCCCTATATAACTTCCAGGGCATCATAAAAACACTTTGGATTGGTACTATCAGGAGGTAACTCAGAAGGAAAGAGGTGGGGGTGGCAAAGATGAACACTGAGCATTGGGGCCTCATCAGGTCAGTGGCAGAACAGAAAAGAGAACCCAAGATGCTTGGTTTCCAGGCCTGGGCTCCATCCAACTGCCCTCCAGCCACATCCTCTTGGTGAGAAAGTCCTCTTGCAGAAGTACTTGGCTTAACTCACTTTGCTTCTCTTGGGCAACATGGTCCCACATAAGTGAGGGACTGTGAAGTTCAGTGAAGCTGCCCTGATATTGGTTGAGATATAGGGGTGTGTTGGAGTCAGCCCAAACTGATAAAAGCCGATTGTTAAATTTTCAATGTGGCTAACAATCAGGGCTTGATTTATTGTTTTGTTGATTGTCTACAAAGACAAAAATGAAGAGTTCCTTGACCTCAGAGGCAGCCAGGTGCCAAGGTGGATAGAGTGATGGGTCTGGATTAAGGAAGACCTGAACTGAAATCCAGCCTGAAACACTTACTAGCTGTGTGACCTTGGGCAAGTCACTTAACTTCAGTCTGCCTCAGTTTCCTTATCTATAAAATGGGGCTAATAATAGCATTTACCTCCCAGGGTTGCTGTGAGGATCAAAAGAGATAGTATTTGTAAAAACATTTAGCACAGTGCCTGGCCCATAGTAGGCACTTAATAAATGCTTCTTCTCTTCCATTTTCCTCCTTCAAGGAGTTTACCATCTATTGAGTTAGATAACATGTACAGCTGAGCAGATAAAAAATGGGCACAGTGTAATTTGCTCCAACAAATTTTAAAAGAAAAAATGTATTGAATACATAGAACATAGATTCAAATTGGCAGAAGGAACTTTGGATAGTACCTAATCTCGCCCTCTCATTCCATTGAGGAGGAAAGTGATGACCACAGAAGTTAAGTGGCTTGCTCAAGGTCACAGAGGTAGTAAGGGCAGAGTCAGGATTTGAACCCAATTCCTCTGGTTCCAGTCAGTGTTCTTTTTACCATATCACACTGACAACTCAACTTTCTGTCCAGGATGTTGGCGTGTGTGTTTCAATCAATCGATTGCCAATATCATTTATTACAAAGACAAAAACTAGACAGTCCCTCACCTCAAGGAGGTTATGTCCTATTGAAGGAAACAATACATGTGTATATAAGTAAATGCAAAATAAATATAAAGCAAATCCAAGGCCAGGTGGTGGTAGGGGAGTGGAGGGGAAGATTTAGAGTATCACAAAAACTCTCATGTAGGATGTGTTACATGAGTTGCATTTTGAAGGAAACTAGAAATTCAGAGGGCACCTAGGTGATGCGTTGGATAGAACGTCAGGCCTGGAGTCAGGAAGACTCATCTTTCTGAGTTCAAATCTGGCCTCAGACACTTACTAGCTGTGTGACCCTGGGCAAGTCACTTAACTCTGTTTGCTTCAGTTTCCTCATTTGTAAAATGAGGTAGAAAAGGAAATGGCAAACCACTCCAGTATCTTTGCCAAGAAAACCCCAAATGGGGTCACAAAGAATCAGCCATGACTGAAAAATGACCGAACAACAAGAAATTCAGAAGGAATGGAGGTGAGGAGGCGGTGCATTCCAAGCTTGAGAGATAGCCTTTGCAAAGATGTGGAGATGGGGGATGGAATATCATGTGCAAAGGACCTCAAGAAGGCCAGTGTGATTAGATCAGAGTATGTAAAGGGCAAAGTATGTTTAATGAGTCTAGGATAGATATGCTGGAGCCAGACTGGGAAGGGTTTTAATGACAAGAGTAAATAATTGCTAGCATTTACAAAGTGCTTTGCATATATGGTCTCATTTGATTCTAACAACAACTCTGGGGTAGGTGCTATTATTATTCCCATTTTATGGATGAGGAAACTGAGAAGATTAAAAATGATCCTCCATCATTTATTTATTCATCTTATTTACAAGTGATTGATTTTGTCTCCCAACTGCTTTTCTCCTGTAGTTGCTTAAGTCATAGTTCTTTGTCTCTGATCTTAGTTCAGAATTCAGCTGGCTTGTAATGGGTTAATTTTAGAAATCCAGCTCTCCTGCTAATCACTGATCCAGTCTTGCCTCAAGGAATTTTGTTCACCTTGAGGAATGTGTGTGAACATGAGAGAGTTGGGCCTAATATCTTTTAGCCACCAAGCTATCCTTCAAGGATGTCTGGTTTGCTGTGGATCCAAAAGGTTGGGCCGCTATCTTGTACCTATACTCAAACAATGAGCACGTCTTAGTCTCATGAGAGAAGAAGAAAGGGTATTGCCAACCCCCGTTACCAATCTTCCAACCAATCATGTTGTGCCCTTCCCCTCACCTTTGTAACTAATTGTGTTCCCTCAATCTCATGTTGTTATCTACCCTGTTCTGTTCTTTGTTCTGTACTCCCCCAAACCTGTATAAGGTGAACTGAACTTTTACTTGTGGTCTTTGGCATAAATGGAGGCAATCCATTGACCCACTTATTGACAGGTAGCATGCCTCTGCTAATAAATGTTATCTTTCGTGAATATTTTTCTCAGTTTCCCCTTTTGTTAAATTCCAATTGAGATAAAATTAAGGCTGAAAGAGGTTAGGTGAGTTGCCCAGGGCCACACAGGTAGTGTGAGCATAGGATTTGAACTGAGGCTGGATTTGAACTCAGGTCTTCCTGGCTTTGTATCCAACACACTACCAACACACCACCTAGCAACCTCTTTAACTGTGAAACGCAGAAGTTTGTTTTAAGTTCTAGCAGCTGAAGATACAAATATAAAGAGTGAATCAATTTCTGCTCACAAAGAACTTACATTGAATGAAGAAGACAGTAAATATGTAGAGAGATACAAATAAATACCAAGTAGTTACCTATAAAGGGGCAGCTAGGTGGTATAGTGGATAGAGGGCCTGGAGTCAGGAAGACCTGAATTCAAATCTGACCTCAGATCCTTATTAGCTGTGTGACCCTGGAAAGTCATTTAATCCTATTTGGCTCAGTTTCCTCATTTTAAAATGAGCTGGAGAAGGAAATGGCAAACCACTCCAGTGTCTTTGTCAAGAAAACCCCAAAAGGGATCACAAAGAATCAGACTTGACTGAAAACAACTAAACAACTACTTAATAATGAACTACTTTGTATTTATTTATAATTTTGCTAAGTTTATATCTATGTACACACATACATACATATACCTCTATCATCTATCTATTATCTATCTATCTATCTATCCATCTATCCATCTATCTATCTATCTCTTTGTTTTCTCCACCATTAGAATATAAGCTCCTTGTGAGTAGGGATTGCTTTTTAATTTGTATTTGTATCCCCAGTGCCTAGCATAGAGCATGGTAGGTAGTAGATATTTAGTAAATAATGATTGGTTTATTGATTGAGTATATCACTAGTTTGTACCAGGATGATGTATTTTGTAGGCTTTTGTGAGTTTCCATATGATTTTCATGTCATTCAAAGATGATGACAGCATGTGATGTCATAGAAAGTACAATATGGTAGGACTCTGGAACTGTGGGTTTGATTCTTGGCTTTCCCACAATCCCTGGGCCTCATGGGGCCTCTCTGAGCCCCAGTTTCTTTATTTATAAAATGAAGGGTTGGATTATATGATCTGTGAAATAGTTTCCAGCTTGAACATCCTGTGATTCTAACCCTTCTCTGCTTTGTTTTCTTCCTTTGGAAAAGGGGAATCATTTAGTGTGACCCTAAATCCCAGGAGTATTATAAGAAATGAAGCCTCAGAATTGTTGTGAGAAATTTAGAAATGCTATATAAAGGAAAATAATTTACCACATGCTGTATGTCAGCTCTTTGTTATCTGTGATCATGGGGGAAAAGGATAATGGATAGCTCTCATGTCATAAGGTTTTGTATTCTTTTGAGAGTGGGTCTCTCTATCTAGGCCAGACTGCAAGTGCAGCAGCCACTCATAGGCCCAACCCCATTTCTTACTGGCATGGAAATTTTTGACTTGCTCCATTTTTGACCTGGCCCAGTTTGCCTTCTTAGGGAGCTTAGTGACCCACTCCCCCTAGCTCTCCACATTGGTGCTAGACTTAATGGGGATACCTGATTGATTTTAACCCTAGTGCAGCTTGGAACTCCTGAGTGCAAGTGATCTACCGGCCTCAGCCTTCTCCAGTAGCAGGGACTAGTGACATGTATCATTGCGTCTCACTGTCCTGGCAATTTATCGGTGGTACCCAGACTTGTACCTAACAGGGTTTTAAGGCCACTACCTTTTATGAGTATGAAAAGGTCAATCTTAGCAAAGAATGTGGGATTTTGTTGTTTGTTTTGAACTGAAAGACAATTGATATATAAGATAATTTCCAGATCCCATTCTCAACAATTGTTCCAACATTGCTATACCTCCAAATTTTTATCAGAATTGCTGAGGAGGAGTCCAATAGTCTTTGAGTCTCATCTGTTTTCTCTCTATCTACACTCTCCTCGAAGTATGGTAGGAATTAGTGGGAGGCCTGAAAGACACCCAAGGATCTTGGATAATCCACACACTATTAGGAGATAAGCAAAAGCTTCTTAGAATTCAGAACTGGTCGTATAGGATGCTGAAATAGAAGGAAAAGGGAGAATCTTCATCATCAAAGTGTGATTTGCAACTTGGTCTTGTAGTAAATAAAAAGAGGTGGTGGCACCTCCAAGGGAACCCCATAGGCCTGACTTGACCAATGGATGTGTCCTATGATACTGTGCAGGTGACTGCTGGCTCCTGGCAGCCATTGCTTCCTTGACCTTGAATGAAGAGCTCCTTTACCGAGTGGTCCCCAAGGATCAGAGCTTCCAGAAGAACTATGCAGGAATCTTTCATTTTCAGGTACTACGACTTGTTTATTGCCCTTAACACCATTTTTCCCACCCCCAGTTTGATGTCATCAGTGGCAAAGTCCATTCATTCATTCATTTCTTAAAAACCCCCAACAATTTAAGTCAATGGAGGAGCTCTGCAATTGAATGAGATGGTTCCTTACCTATAATCTATTTGGGTAGGGGAATGTGTACAAAATAAGTATAAAATCCTTACTCTGAATTCTCTGGAAATGATGTGTTCTTGGTAGATAGACATCATTCTGTTCCATCAACCTCCCCATTGACCCTCTATGACCAGACTCTGGATTTCTTATCCTCCAGTTCTGGCAGTATGGAGAATGGGTGGATGTGGTCATTGATGATAGGCTACCCACCAGAAATGGGAATTTGCTATTCCTTCACTCCGAAGAAGGCAGAGAGTTCTGGAGTGCCCTGCTGGAAAAGGCCTATGCCAAGTAAGTGGGGGAAGTTTGGGGTTCAGGGGACTTCAAGATGACCACTGTACTTCTATAATGAAGCTCTACACAGGTCCCTATTTAAGGTGCTATCTAGGCTTTGCTTTCTGGTACCTGGAACTCCTTTGAGTGAGAGAACCAATAAGCTTTATAGGATCATGAATTTAGAGCTGGAAAGGATCTCAGAAGTCCTGGAGCACAGCCTCTTCATTTTACAGTTGAGGAAATTGAAGCTTAGAGAGATTGAGTGACCTGACTATAGTCATACTGCTGCTAAGTGCCAGAGATAGAATTTGAACTCAGACTTTCCAGACCCAGAGTCCAATACACTGTCTACTATGGCATGCTGCTTTGAGTAATCTAAATTAACCTCACACTTGGCCTATGAGTTAAAATCTAAATTCTTCCACTTGATGACTGTGTGACCTCAGGCAAATCAGTTAACCTGTCTATTTCTTAGCTTCCTTCTCTTTTAATAGGGATAACAGGGCTGACATAGAGCTAATAAACTCCAAGTTAAGTACTTTGGTCCTTATAAACCACTAGAGGAAAGATGAATGATAATAAATAACAATAAATGGCCCCTTGACTCAACTGATGAAACTTCCGCCCTTTGCTCAGCAACTCTTCTGCCAACCCAAGCAGGTTAGCAGTTTTTCTTGTTTAAACCAAGAGTTGTGTTCTCCTGCCTCAGCTCATCTGCCCTAGTTATAGCTCCTGAGGTTCCTGCTCCAGTCACTTCCCAACTTTTCTCCCCTGCAGAATTTTAGGTTTCGCTTCAATGGAGATTCCAATTTGACTGGAAGACAGAATTGCTGAAAGCACAAGCAAGATGATGGGTTGCCTCTGGAAAGGAATGGCCATTAGTTCTCTGAAATGAGCCCACAGTATTTATGTCAAATCGTATGAATTTCAGCCCTGGCAAACTGCTGACCTCCCCATTGGAGTAATGCCTGAGTTGGAATTCTAGGTCTTTAAAGCCACATTTTCCTGAGTGGTTTCCCTTAAGTTCATCACCTCCACAAAACACCATTACCCATGCATCCTCTGAAGGAGAGATCCCTCCTCTTGGGGTCCTCTAATTATAGCAGATGCTATCTGGATATTAGCTAATGTCTAAAGATTAGAAGCAGTACACTTTATTCTTTTCCTTTCCTTTCCTGCAGGCTCAATGGGTCCTATGAAGCTCTTGCAGGTGGGTCCACAGTGGAGGGATTTGAAGACTTCACTGGAGGAATCTCAGAGTTTTATGATTTGAAGAAGGCCCCATCCAATCTGTATCAAATCATCAGGAAGGCTTTGCGCTCTGGGTCACTGCTTGGCTGCTCCATCGATGTGAGCCAGGAATGTTTCCCTTTGAATGGGGAAAAAAAAAGTGGGTTGGGGGGTGGGAGAATGCTTTGAGCTGTGGCTGGTAGGTAGCACAATATCTGCCCTGATGAATATAATTAGAGTTTATTAGTGGTACCCAGATTTATTCCTAGGAAGATCTTATTCTGTTCTAAGACCTGTGTGAGTGGATGGGATTGGGAATGGTCGTTCTTATCAGAGTATCTAGGACTGTTGTCATTTGCTTTTTGTTTTTAATCTCTGAACCCTAGAGGTTTATATTCTATAACTGATCATGATCCCTGAGTCCTGTCTCTACCAATGCGACTCACTTGCTGAGTGACATTGGGGAATTCACTTCCCTTCCTCTGTGTGTTAGATGGGAGACAGCATGGTAGATTGGAGAGATCACTGGATTTGAGGGCAGAGGACCTGGGTTCAACTCCTAGCTTTAATACTTACTGTTAGTGTGGCCTTGGGTAAGTTACTTCTTTTTTCTCAGCCTCAGTTTCTTAAGAAATCCCTTTCAACTCTAAACCTACAATTCTCTGAGGAGATTCAATATATGATGGTGTTAGTTTTGAGATCTCTGATTGAAAGTCTTTCTGGGGAATTATGTTTTAAACTGGGAGTCATGACCTCCCAGGAAAGGGAGTGAAGAGTAACTAAATGAGGGTTATAGAAACTAGATCTGTAATATTGTTTGTACCATCTACCATTTTTCTTAGCTGCTGTACACTCCTTTCTTGTGCCTGCTTTCCCCCCATAATACCTTTCTCTCATCACCTCTAAGTTTCTACCTAGTCAAGTAGACCATTGCTCAGGTAACAACTTACTTATTTCAGAAGTGGATAAAATAAAAATAAAATATTCTCCTTTTTCCTAAGTATGACAACTCTGGCAAGCTATCTCTCTCTCTCTCTCTCTCTCTCTCTCTCTCTCTCTCTCTCTCTCTCTCTCTCTCT
>NW_020954576.1:27738765-27813765 GCF_900497805.2 Vombatus ursinus
TCTCTCTCTCTCTCTCTCTCTCTCTCTCTCTCTCTCTCTCTCTCTCTTCCTCTCTCTCTCCTGTCAATTAAGGTAGCTAGATTGCAAAGTGGATTTTTACCGCCTGGGCCTAGAGTCAGGAAGACCTGAATTCAAATCCAGTTTCAGACACTTACTTGCTGTATGACCCTGGGCAAATCATTTAACTTCTATTTGCCTCAGTTTCCTCAACTGTAAAATGAGGATAATAACAGCATCTACCTGACAGAGATGTTTTGAGGATCAAATGAAATAATATTTGTAAAGTGCTTAGCATAGTTCCTGGAACATAGTAGTTGCTATCAAAATGCTTATTCTCTTTCATCTGTCTGCCTATTCATCTATATATCTATCCATATATCCATCCATCTATCTATCTATCTTATGTGTTATATACATATATATATAAATATACATATATGTGTATATATAAAAATATATGCATGGACATACACACATGCATGTGTATGGCTTTTTTTTTATGAAAGAGTGATAGGTTTTAATGAAGAGGTAGAGAGAGGAGGGGGAGGTGAGAAAGGAGAGAAGAAACATGTGAATCCAAAGGATCCATACTATGAAAATAGTATGATCCATAGTATTTTAGGATTCCAGCTTGTATCAAATATAATACAAGATAATTAGTGCTCTTCTGCCAGTACAGAGTCATTCTCTTAAGAAGAAATGACTTCTCAATTCCCTAGTGGCATTTCCAAGGCTATTATGTCATGCTAGGGTCATGGCAGGCCCCGGGCACTTTGCTTGGCTGAGCAGGCTTAATTGGTGAAGGGCTTGATGATGATAGCTCTATTAAGTCCAAGGCTTATTACCGTATTTGCATGACCTCATCCTACTGTTGAGGCCCATTCCCTCCTTCTGTACCGTGTGTCATTAGAATAAGTGGCCACATGGATTCCTCTGCCAACCTTTCCTGATTGTGCTTTTTTCTCTACTTAGATCACCAATGCATCGGAGTTGCAGGAAGTCACCAGCCTGAAACTGGTTAAGGGGCATGCTTACTCTGTCACTGGAGTTGAAGAGGTAAAACCAGGCATCCCTTGCTATTCCTACGTTGGGTTCTGGGGTGTGATACATTAGAGAATGATTGGAATTTACCAGTGTTCCAAAGGATCATGCTGTATCAATTGATGCAGTACATTCTGTTTGCACAGGCAAGGAAAGTAGAGAGAATAGGATGAACATTTTTATTTCAAAGTAAAAATATCATATTTTTGTGTCAATTGATACTCTTGGTCAATGTATGTGTTTTTAGTGTTAAGCATACAGTCCTTCAAAGTTTAAATGGGGTCTTTTTAGTTGAATCTAGCCTATCACTTTTGTTGAGTTTGTTTATCGTTGAGTATGGGGATAGCAAAACAATGGCTGACGACGTCATTGGATGTAGATTTTGTAAAGGAATGTTACCTAATGTGGTTATTTGCCATGGTGCTATTCTTCCTCCAATTCTTTTGACTGATTCTCAATATTTACTTATCATGCTTACGGAATGCAGCCTGCACTCATGCATTGCTTGCCTTAGTTATGAAATTTAATATGGCTACCTACTGATTGTGGCTATGTGAATTCTAGAATAATGATAAATGAAGACTTGAAGCTAGGTGACACAGTCTATAGAGTGCTAGGCCTGAAGTCAGGGCAGACCTGAGTTCAAATCTAGCCTCAGACACCTACTAGCTGTGTGACCTTGGGCAACTCAACCTCTGTTTGCCTCAGTTTCCTCAACTGTAAAAAGGGGGTCATAGTAGCTTCTACCTCATAGGGTTGTTGTGAGGATCAAATGAGGTAATATCTGTAAAGTGCTTAGCACAATGTCTGGCACATAGAAGGCACTTAATAAATGCATGTTCCCTTCTTCTTCCCCTCCCCCACTCCCAAATAACCTTCCTGAAGCATATATCTGACCCAGTTTAAGAAGCTACAATGGTTCTCTAGGATAGAGAACCTAGAATAGAGATGCCTCTAGGGTAAAACACAACACATTTACATTGACATTTACAGGCCTTTCGGTTCTAGCTCCAGATGACCTTTCCAGGCTTACTTTGCTCCCTTTCACTTACTTTATGCTCCACTGGAAGGACCTGCTCTTTCTCTGAACTGAGCATTCCATTTTCTACCTCTGTATTTTTGTGCAGGCTATCCGGCATGCCAGGAATGCCCTTCCCTCTCATCTCTATTTCTCTGAGTCCTTCAAGGCTTAAGACAGGTGCCATCACCTAAGCAAAGCCTTTTCTAACTCCCCTGGTTAGTGCTCTCACTCATCCAAAATTACCATGTATTTCTTTACCTATACAAATGTCCCATGTACCCTGTAGAATAATCTTCCCTAAGGGAGGCACTATTTTTCCATTTTGTCTCTGTATCCCCAGTGCTTGGTCCATGGGAAGTACTTGATAAATGCTTTTTGAATTGAACTGAACATTTTCTTAAAAAGTATCTATATATTTTTTTCAAGAAAAGAATTCTAATATAAACCTAATGCATCTGTTAATGTGGGACACCGGGGTGAATCTAAGTGCTCAATTCTGCCTTTTTGGTGGAATTTGCAGGTTAATTACCGTGGCCGGCTTGAAAAGCTAATCCGTCTAAGGAATCCATGGGGTGGGACAGAATGGACAGGAGCATGGAGTGACAGGTAGGTTCCCTTTAGAGAGAGCCAAGTTTGTCTTGCCATATTCCTCTATTATTGAGTATTTCAGAGAAGAGGTATTATATAATTACAAACAATAATAGTGAAAAATGGTTGGTTATAGGGAATTTCAAAGCCTTCACAGTTCACCAAGTACACAGTCTGCTTAGAAAAAGAGGGCTGAGTCCAGGCTAGAAAAACTAAGCTGTCATGTTTAAGGCTGAATTTCTCCTTCTTCCATTTCAAATACAGATAGGTCAGTTGGAATGACTCCCGGCTCTAAGGAGCTCTCCCAGAAGCTTTCACATTCTCTGCCTAGAGAACCAGGGTGGCCCAAAGGTCAAATCAATCACTTCTTCTTTGATCCTTTCAACTGGTCAGTATGACAAAGGCCAAAGCCATCAGGACCAATAGGAAATGGCACTTGGAGAATGAGATTTGATCTTGGGAGCCAACTGGTCACAACAGGCAGCAATCGATGGGCCTGGAGCTCACTCCATTAGCTCATTACCACTGGCAGATATTGATCTTTCATGGCAGAAGTCATTAATGACCAAAGAGGCTCTTCTCTGACAGGCCTCTCTGATGGTTGGAGGGGTGGGAAAGTCAGTCAGAGAGGGACACTCGAGGGCAACTCCCTAATTTTCCAAGGTGTTGATGCTTTAGAAACTAGTGTCATGCTTGTAAAGCTAAAGAGTTCTGAATAACGGAACAAGCTCCATCCTAGTCAGTAAGGTAGCGTGTGGCCAATGAGCATCTGATTCTGACTCTGATTGACAAAATGACCAACCGTGACTCCAGAGGACTGATGATGAAGCATGCTACCCACTTCCTGACAAGGAAGTGATGAACTCAACGTGCAGAATGAGACATGTATTTTTTGGACACAGTCAATGTGGGAATTTGTTTTGCTTGATGATATTTGTTATAAGGATTTGTTTTTCAGTAGTGTGGGAGTAGGAGAGAGAGAAAACAAATGCTTTATAATTAAGAAAATAATAAAATGTAATTTAAACAAAAGAAGAGAAGATCAGACTGGAGCAAGGTTGACCAACTTGGCCGAGGATAGGGGCTAGTGTTCACTAAAGTCTTACTAAACAGGGTCATTCCCTGTTCCCTCCCCTTTCCCCAAATGCTGAAGGCATTTTATGCATCTGCTGCTGGTTGATTAGACCACCCTCCCATAGCTCTGTGAAGCTGTATTAATTTAGACCTTTCAAAAGACTTCACTGAGTTTAATCGTAGCATCAATGTAGTCTACAATATAAATATCTTTTGTCTGCTTCTAGGCAGCATGGAATATCAAGGGTAGGAGAGAAATGGAGAGATCAAGAGATTTGGGTTTGAATCCTGTTTCAAACACTTACTAAATGTGGCAAGTCACTTAATCTTTATAAACCTCAGTTTCCTCATTTGTAAAAGGGGCATAATAATACTCGTACTACTTACCTTAAAGGGTTGTTGTGAGCAAAGTCTTTGGAAAACCTGAGCATGCCTGCATAAAAGTGAGTTCTTATTATTATAGTTCTGAAAAGCCTGCCACACCCAAACCTAGGGCCATGGGGTTACTCCCTCTGGATCAGAGGGTTCCTATTGAACTAAGACACTTAGAGTTGACAATATTTCCAATTCCTGACTCTCTAAAGTATAATGAAATGAACATAATTCTTGCAAACAACAATTAATTTCACCAATTTTTTTGGTCAAAGACCTTTCTACCAAAATTGTTAGCAGGCATTGAAATGAACTGATTTCTTTCTTTCTTCCTCTTGCTAACCTTGACCACTCTTAGATGGAGGCTCTAAAGGGCAATGCAATTCAACAACAGCAACAGACATTTATTAAGCATTAGTTGTGCACAAATCACAATGCTGGGTGATGGGGAGATGCAAAGTTTAAGTGAAATATGATCTTTGCTCTCAAGTAGCTTATAATCCTGTGTGTCTGTGTGTGTGTAAGACACATACAAATACACATCAATCCCAAACATGAATGCTCTAATACATGTATACACTGATAACACAAGACACAGTAACATATATTAAGTGTAATGATTGGTAGGTAGATAAGAAAAAGGAAGAGGGGGCAAAGTAAGAGGATCGAATGATCTCCAAACTGTTCAATCAGCCATTGAATATTAGGGTTGGCTGTTTAAGGAACATCTTTTAGCAGTTCTTTAATGTGGCTTCAATGACAAAATGCCCAACTCAAATGTCAGGAAAAACTCCTTAGCAACAAGAGCTGTCCAAAAGTAGGATGAGTTGCCTCGGTGGTCGGTTAGCTTCCCCCTCCTTGGCCTTCTTGAGAGAGCAGTGGGATGACTGCTTATTGGGTATATTACTAGCAGGGTGTGGGTTGGACTAGATGGCCTCTCAGATCCTTTTCAAATCTTGACTTCTGTAATCCAGCGACAACATCTATCATGCTTTTTATTGATTAAAAAATGGTAATATAATGGGGGAAAAAACTCCACTAGATTTGGAACTAGAAGACCTGGGTTTGAATCCTGGCTCTGTCGCTTACTATTTATGACTTGGGGTAACTCCCTTAGTCTTTGTAGGCTTTGGTTTCCTCTTTTAGCAGGAATGTAAGTCAACTGATATGAGTTTATTTCATTTCTCTGGCCTTTGCTTATTCTCAGATGGGGACCCTGACAAGTAATGCAATTCAACAACAACAAAGATTTGTAAAATGAGGGTCTGGGACAAGCTGATTCCTGAAGACCCTTTCCTTATTGTTCAGTCATTTTTCAGTCATGTCCGACTCTTCATGACCCCATTTGGGGTTTTCTTGGTAAAATACTGGAGTAGTTTGCCATTGAGCTTTTCCAGCTCATTTTACAGATAAGGAAACTGAGACAAACAGAGTGAAGTGACTTGTCCAGGGTCACATGTCTAGGTAAGTGTCTGAGGCCAGGTTTAAACTCAGGGAGATGAGTCTTCCTGACTCCAGGCATGGCACTCTAGCCACTGCACCACCTAGCTTCTCCCTTTCCTTAGAGATACTAAATAGGAGATTTCAGATCTTATTTTCTCTTAATTTATTCTTTCGTTCTTGTTCATAAAAGATACCCTCAGAGGCTCATTTCTGAGTGAACTCAGGATTCTCCACTTTTAAGCTGGTTCTTTGTGGTAGCAGTCTGTGTGTAGTGGGAAAGGTTGGGTTTGCGTGGCCCCTAATCTTTGCGGGGTCAGTATTTAGTGAATGTCCCCAAGAGAACTGCTATAAACAGAGATTCCATTGCTGTGGAGTCTAATTGAAGACTCGTTCTTGACTTTCAGTGCCCCTGAATGGAATTACATAGACCCTCGGCTGAAGGAAGAACTAGACAAGAAGGCTGAAGATGGAGAGTTTTGGTGAGAAATCTTTCTTATTCTTTGGTGGATTATTCCTTGGGCGGCAAGTTTCCCTAATCTAATTTTGTGGTGAAGCAAAAGGGAGCAGACTTCCTCTGACAGCCCTAGGGATGCTCAAAGAGATCTGAAGTACCCCAGAGTAGTTTCCTTGGGTGCATGGATTGTAAAGCAATAAGAATACAGTCATGGCCAGTTTTATTAGGCCCTTGTTTTCTTTCCTCCTTTTGTGCAAATTAAATTCTTCCTCTGCTCCAATTCGACACATCAAAACCAGGAAATCTAAGCTCTTGTTTAGCAACTGGCTTTCTAGGCTACCTTGGGCAAATAAATGATGAAACATCATTTTCCCTAACTCTAAAATGAAACCATCCTATCACAAATTACTCCTGCTTTCGGTGTAGCTCATGGCTTCCAAGGAGTTTACCAACAAAATGGGATGAACTTACATCTTCTCTGATGGGATATGGAATCCAGCCATATTGGTCTACTTGCTCCATCTTCCAAATCCTTGCTTTTTCACAGGTGGTCTCCCATGTTTGGAATGCTTTCCCTCCTTACCCTCACCTCTTAGAATCCCTGGCTTTCTTCAGGACTCAGCTAAAGCGTCACCTGTTGTGGAAGGCCCTTCCTGATCCCACACCCCCCAGCTGCTAGTGCCTTCCCTTTTAAGGTTTCCTTGTATCTGCTTTATACATATTTTATATTTACTTTCCTAAGTACATGTTGTCTCCCTCATGAGGGAGATGGAGATCTTTGGGAGTTAAAAAGGTACTCAACTCTGGCCTGGTTTAGGTGTAATTTAGCCCAGATATCAAGAAAGGGCTGGACTAAATGACCAGTTTACCTAGTTAGTCCCTTTTTTGGAAGAGTCAGGTGCTGTACTAAATGAGGAATGGGGTAGAAAAAGAGAAACCATTGTAGTTTTTCCACAGTCAAAGAAATTAAGGAAAATTCCTTGGAGTATGAGTAATATTATCTAATTTATTGGACAATGGAGGTGATGGTATTGTCACTATCCCCTGGGGGAAGTGTAGACTTTGGAATAAGGCTGGGACTGTCAGAAACAAGTCTATGTCACTGAATTTCAGGACATTCCTTTTTCATTGTTGGTCGTGTAGGTGTGAAAAAAAAAGAATTTCTTCCCCAGGGGATGCATTTGGCTAAATCTCAATCCCAGCTCACCAGTCTGGGAACTTTTTGCTCTTTTCATCCCTAGGATGTCATTTTCGGATTTCCAGAGGCAATTTTCTCGGCTGGAGATCTGTAACTTGTCTCCTGACTCCTTGACCAGTGAGGAAATCCACAAGTGGAATATGGCATTGTTCAATGGCCGCTGGATCAGGGGCTCCACAGCTGGGGGCTGCCAGAACTACCCAGGTACAGACCGAAGGGATGATGGTTGAGATGCACTAGAATGACCAGCCTGTTTGAGTTTGTTCTTTCTGCACCGAGGCTGACTGTCTTTAGATTTCTATTCTATGGATGATGTGGTGTTCAGCTTTTTAGAATGACATCTGCTTGGGGGCAAGGTTTTTTCATGGTTCAGAATCTGGAGGGACAGTGATAGTTCTAAACTGACAACTTTAGTGAAACCTTTCTGCCAAGCCCCTCTCACTCTGAGCCCTCTGACGCCTTCTGCTTCTTGTCTTTATGCTCTTCCTCCGCCTTCCCCTCCCTTCTTGCTCCCTTTTCCACTTTCATTATCTGCTCCTGGTCACTATAGCTGAGCCCACCAACCTAAACAGTAGCCAATGATTACGTGGTGATGTTGCTAGGGCTGGTTCAGCTGATTAAAGTGCTTCACTCACCAGTGGTGTGCTGGGTGGACCTGAGCATAACAAAGGCCTGATTTTACAGAGGATGTGTTGTAGACATTGTTCATCAATAGCCACTAATTCCTAAGCAGCTATTTCATTCAGCACACTTCAGAGCCAGAAGCAGACAAGAGAAAGTGTGGATCTTACGGTACAAGCTATTCCTTCTGTACTAACCTTAGATGAAAGTCTTACTAAACAGGGGAACTCTGATATAGACATGAAACTCAAGCTTGTATTTCACAATTTTTGAAGAAAACTAATGTGTATGTAGACTCCTCCTAGGTTGAACCAGCTGAGGCAAGATCTGATGGAGGATTTAAGAAAAATGACCATCCCTCACCCTACATCTCTAAGGAGGAATGAAGGAAAAAAAACTCTCTCTTCTCATCACTACAAGTCGTGTACTTCCTTTGTTTGATGTTGTCTCGTTGACTTGATTTGGACTGTAAGCACACTGGGCAAAGATCATGTCTCCTCTATGTTCAGGACATGGTATCATCTATATCCTGGTGCTACTTGTATCCTAATAAATAAACAGTCCTGGGATCTTGTCAAGCTTTCTCCTGCCTCAGCCCTCAACTCTACCCAAACTTGCTGTTTTTATGACTTATTTCCCTTCTTTAATTCTGTCAAGTAATAAACAAACAAACAAAAAAGCAGAGATTATAGTACATTTGGGAGATATTAGAATATGATCACCATTAGCAACCCCCCAGAGGAACATCAGAAATTTGCATGGATCAATTTGGGCAGCTAGGAATTGTTGTTGGAAGTGAATGTGGTAGCTACATAAAACAAATTGCTAGCATACCCCTGCCAACTAGCTGTCAGGAACAGATTTCTCTCTCTTGCCAATTGGTAATGATGCAAATATATAAACGGTTCAGAATATTCTTTGTCTCCTCTGGAGCTTATACATAGTTAACTTTAAAATCCAGAGACACTTGCCTTGAATTATGATTCTGGAACTTTAGATTCCTAGAAGACAAAGTTGAGTAAACAATGCTATCATTATCACAGAATCCTAAAATGTCAAACTTGCAAGAGATCTTAGAGTCTAGGCCAGAGATGGGGAACTTTCGGCCTCATTGACTGAATCCAAACTTTGAACTTTGGATTCCGTCAAAGGGCCACAAGTGAGGACCTAGAGGGCCACATGTGGCCTCAAGGCTGAAAGTTCCGCACCCCTGGTCTAGGTTTTTCATTCTATAGTTGAGGGAACTGAGGCTCGGAAATCAGAACTCACTTCCCAAAAGTCATACCCTGTTAAGTGGCTGAGTGAGGAGTTAAAAGAGTCTGTAATACTAGCAGAGGCCTTTCAAACATTCCCAGATGCCTTGCTAGTCTATTAAATTAGATACTTACTGAAGAATAAAGAAGTTAAGAAGCATTACTAAATTGTTGAGGCTCCAGGATAAGAATGATCATAGCCATGACTTCTCCAATTTATTTATCGTTCTGATTCTGCTATGGACTTGTGTGTTCTTTGAAAATTCACTCAATCTTTCTGGACCTCAGTTTCCACATGTAAAATCTGCAGGTACCATGTGGCTAGGTAGTCTTCTCTCTGAAATGGAACTCTCTTTGAGAACAAGAGGTATCATGGTGGGGATGCTTAATTGCCAAAGAGTTTTCCTTATACACCGTAAAAGATATCACACTATATAAGAAGTGTGTGTTTCACAAGCAAAATGAAGTGCTGAGACAACTCAAGCAGTGTAGTTGGCCACTTGGCCCGAGGTCTAATCTCTCTGAGGTGGCAACATTCCCTGAATGTCAATCATCCTGGTCTTTAGAGCCCGTAAGAACATCGCCTTTACAGTCCTGTTACACAGAGCACTTCTAAGGAGGGAGTTACCTAGGTAGCCATGCTCATCTTTTCTGAGACCCTGTCTTTCATTTGGACAATTCAGAGTACTCTGACATTAGATGATTCTTCCTCTTCCCAGGAGTTTGGACTTGGTGTGTTAAGCCCGGAACCTGAGATACTCAGAGGCTTAGGATCACACGACCCTAAGCCTAGGGCTGAATGGAGCCTTAAAGGTCATCCAGTCCAACACCCTTTGTTAGCAGAGAGAAGTTAAGTTTGCTCAAGGTTGTAGAGGCAGTAGGAGCTGAAGGCTTTACAAGAGAGGGTCATTGGAACTCCACTGAGTATCCTCTTCTGCTCTGGGAGAGGTTTTTCCACTCAAATTCCACTGGTTTTCAGAAGCCCCCATTCCAGGGGTGGGGAACCTGTGGCCTTGAGACCACACATGGCCTTCTAGGTCCTCGGGTGCGGCCTTTTGACCGAGTCCAAGTTTTATAGAACAAATCTTTTTATGAAGATTTGTTCTGTGAAGTTTGGATTCATTCAAAGCGCTGCACTTGAGGACTTAGAGGGCCACAGGTTCCCCACTCCTGCCAGGAATTTTAGAATGGTTTAATTTATAGAAAATGGACAAAGTTTTATTTTTTTCCTCTTACCTTTTAGCTCACATTTTCCTTTTTTTGCAATAGAAGTTCATAAACTGTCCTTAAGATTGGTTTATAGGATCATGGGCCTAGAGGTAAAGGTTACCTCAGTGGTCATTTAGTTCACCTCGCCCAACCCTTCCCTAATTTTTACACATGAGGAAGCTGAAGCCTGAGAAGGTTAGGTGACTTGTCTAAGGTGGTACAGATAACAAGCATTGGAGGTGAGATTTGAACCCAAGCCTTCTGCTCTAGTGCCATTGCTCCTTTCACTCTATCATGCCAAACAAATTCACTGTAATAAACTTTGATTACTTTCCCCAGGCCACATGACACTTGGGGATCATACTTCGTGGTAATGCTGAAACACCAGGTCAGCTATCCCATGGGATTAGACACTTTAAATATTTTCAGTTAGTCATACACTCTGGCTCTTGACCTTCTCCCATTTAAGTGTGTGTTGGGGGGAAGGCGCAGGGATAGGGACTGGAATTATGATTTCCTTGATATAGAGAACCCTCTGGAGAAGGAAATATCCCATACTAATGTAGGTTGGCATCTTCTTTGCAACTTATGGTCTTAGAGAGTTTCCTAGAGCACTGAGAAGTTAAGTGACTTGATCAGGGTCACATAGTATGTGTCAGAGGTAGTATTCAAACCCAGGTCTTCCTCATTGCAAGACTGGCTTCCCAGCCACTATGCTAAGCTGTCTCTCGTTGCATTTGAATGTTATAAACAAACATAATGAGAAAAGAAAATGTGACCCCTTTGCTGAACAAATATGCCCAGAAGCATAAACTAGGAATTCTCTGACCTGAGTCATGCTGTATCACAGGGATATCCAAGACATCTTTTGATGTTTCTTTTATTTTTTCCTTCTTCTTTTTCTGGGGGTAAATGAACATCAATGTAATGCACAGCTACATACTGGACCAATCCCCAGTTCAAGATCCGATTGGATGAGGCAGATGACCACCATGAAGGGAACCCAAGTGAGCCCTGCTGTACAGTGCTGGTGGGTCTGATGCAGAAAAACCGCAGGAGGAGAAAGAGGATTGGACAGGGGATGCTCAGCATTGGGTATTCCCTTTACCAGGTACTTCCAATCTGGGTTTATCTTCTGACTTGGTACTGGGTTTCTTTGGTCTGAGTTTGTTGGCTATCATTCCTATCATTTGTCTCAGACAGCCTTCCTTACCAACTCTCCCATGTTCCCTAGAAGCCTCTCTGGAGGTTCTGAAATCCTTCATGTGCCATAGTACTGGGGTTTTTATTCTCTGTTGTATAGGAGCAGGCTAAAGGATGCCAGAGAGCAAAGAAGTAATGGGACCCAGTCCTTTTTCCTTTCTCCCTTCTCAGAACTGGGATGTGCTTAGCTGGCAATCTTAGTCTCAGGAGGGTTTTAGTTCCTTGTGTGCTAGGTTTTGCTTTACAGTTGGCTCTTCCTGTGTTGCATCTATGGAAAAGTTTTGTGCCAATCAGCATTGAGGGCCCAGTTTGGGCACACTTATCCGAGAAATGGGTAGCCACCGCCATCATGTCTTTGTGCATTAGCCTCCAGCATTGGGGAGAATTTTGATCTAGCTCTGAATTGTTTACCTTCAGTAATCCTGTTTCCCTTTTGTTATTGTAGTGGTTGAAAGGCAGCAGTATGTAGTGGATAGAGAGCAGCCTGAGAATCAGAATGACCTGGGCTCCAATCCTGCCTCTGATACATGCTAGCTCTGTGACCCTGGCCAAGTCACAGCTTCTCAGTGCTCTGGGACTACAGGTTGTGAGCAGTTGCTGATCTCCATGGGTTTAAGGAGTTTCTTTTAAAGTACTCTGTGCAAAGGTGGTGCAGTGGTTAGAGATGGTCCTGGAATCAGGAAGAGTTCAAATCTGGCCTCAGACACTAGCTGTGTGACCCTGGGCAAGTCACTTAACCCTGTTTGCCTCAGTTTCCTCATCTATAAAATGAGCTGGAGAAGGAAATAACAAACCACTCCAGTCTCTTTGCCAAAGGAACAAAGAGTGGTTTACAAATGTGGTTACAAAGAGTCAGACATGACTGAAATGACTGAAACAACAACAAATGCAAAGGAAACCTTAGGTCAATAACAAAAAAAAAAAAAAAATCTTGGTGGTCAAACAAATCTGTCTGAGTTCTTCATGCCTGTCTCTTGACCTCTTTTCTATTGCTCAAGGATGAAATTTAGCTGGAATCAGATAGGATTGGCAAAGAAGGTGGCAGACTATATCTGTGGCGTGATTTTAGGAGTGCAAGAAAGGTCTTCCTGTTTCCCCCCAAATATTTTTCCAAATGGCTTGATGGGAGAAATTCCTCAAATAAAGATTCCCCCTCCCTACTTTGGCTTAAGACTTTGAACCCAGTAGAAATATAAAAACCATTAGAAGAAAGAATATACCATACTATAAAGAATATACTATAGGATCATAGGATTCAGAACTGGAAGAGTCAAGTCAAGTCAAGTCAACAAACATTAATTAAGAACAGTGCCAGGCACAGTGCTAACCTCTCGGGATACAAAGAAAGGCAAAAATAGTGTCTGCCCTTAAGGAGTCCACAACTAATGGGAAGAGACCATAGAGATAATTGGACCATAAAATCTACAGCTGAAAATGACCTAAGACCAACAATTCTCTTAAAGTACAACATCTTCATTTTACAGATGAGGAAACCATAGAGATAAAATGACTTTCCCAAGGTCACATAGGTGTTTAGTAGCAGAATCAGGATTCATATTCATATTCATAATTATATCATCTGACTCCAAATGCTTCTTTCTGCTACAATATACCATCATCTTGGGGTGACTGAATTTATTGTATCAGTAAGATACACATATCCACATGGGTTATCTAAGTGTATAGAAGTGGTTGCCCAGGTAGATATGAGGTCTGTCCTTCCTCTGTGGAGAGAAAGAGGTAGGGTGGAGGCTGGAGGAAGGGGCAGGCAGGTCCCAGGAATACCACAAGGCTGGGTGCTCTTTTCTTTAGTCTCTGAGAGGGGCATAGGACTAGAATTATCTACATCTGCCCCCTCAAATATCTCTGGTCTGAGGGCATGAGTGAGTCCAGAAGCAGAGTTGCTTCCCTGTTCTCGCTTTAGAGAGGAGGGTAGCCTTTCGTTTAGTCACCCGATTAGCTCCTTCTCACCAAATATTGGTACACAAAAGACCATTACAAATATTGAGTAAACCTATTTAGTAAAGTAGAACAGCAAACAGAAATTAGAGTTTTACAGATTAGAATATATCAGAAAATAAGAGTGAAGGAGCTCTTTAGCTGAGAGCAAGATAACAGTTTGGTTCGATCTGAAAGAGAGGAGGGGGGAGGACAGAATATGGGAAGGGTGGGAAGAGGAGAGAGGGAGGAAAGAAGGGCGCAGAAAAGGGGAGAGGGAGCAGAGGGAGAGGGATGGGGGAAAGAGGAAAGAAAGGAGGGAGAGAAGGAGAGAGGGAAAAGAGGAAGAGGGACGGGAGGAAAAGGAAAGAATAGGAGAAGAGGGAAGAGAAGGGAAAGTGGGAGAAGGGGAGAAGGGGAAGAAAGAAAAAGAGAGAAACAGAGACAGAGGGATAGAGAGAGGGAAGACAGAAGGAGAGACTAGTTTCACCCTAGAAGGTTCATTCTAGCAGTTTCTAGGGAGGCAAACTGGAACATGTTGAGCCAGTTTCCCTGACATATTTGCGGCTTCTCTCTCCACGAATTTCTTTCCCAAAGAGTATCTGGGACCACATGTATCTCTATCCCAAGAAGCTCTGGAACCCACTCAGTAAATTCCTGATGCAGGTGCAGAGAGTCAATTCATGTTTAGCATGCTCGCCACCATTTCCTTCATTTTAAGTAGATTTGAATAGAAGGAGGATTCTGAGCATGAAGGCAGTGTTCTCCTCAAGTAGAATTACGAGGTTAGGGAGTAACACAGTGAGAGGAAAGAGGTACACTGAGAGGGATGCTGAACTTGTCGAGGACAAACTACATTTCCTCCATCTTCACAATTTTGCTGGGACTGGCCTAGCCTCATAATGAGGCTTTGAGGTCTTCAGTGAAGGGAGGGACATGGGGAGCCTATCCTACCCTTTTCAGGTACCCGAAAGAAGAATTCTTTTTCTTGAACTGGGAGGAAAAGATGACGGGACAGTAGAAAGGAGTTGCAGTTTGTATAGAGGACAATTCAAAGAGGAATTCAGTGCAGCAAACAGTCTTATGGCAGGTACAATTGTAGGTAAGGGGAAAAGGGGCAGTTTGTTATCCTGAGAGACTTGCCCATGCTCGTGTAGTAAAGCCAGGAGAAAGTGGGGTAAGAGTGCCCTTGCCAAGGAAGTGTACTCCCCCCTCCCTCAACCTCCCTCTCCCCATACACATTAGTGTTCCCTTGGGACAAAGGTCTTATGGCTTTCATGAAAAGCAAACCAACTCTGATCTCTGTCTTTATTGTTGAGATCTCAGTCAGATAAGAACTCAATCCCAGTCTCCACATCCTTATTGGTTTGACATCCTGAAACATACCATCTCCATCACTATTAGTTTCTAAATAAGTTGAGTTAGGGGTAACATGGAATTCTCCATTACTGAGGGAATCTTTTAAAATAACAAACTTCCTGAAGTATCTCAATTGTTTTGTTACAATGGAATTTTGTTGAATACCTTGACCGGAATCACATTCCAGTTGGCTGGACTTGGGGATCTCATGCTTAGTAGTAAATTAACTTAGTAGTGAATTAACAAGTGAAAAGAGAAGCTTGGAACCTGTTAACAGGAGAGAAGTATTATGTTACAACACTTCCAACCCTATTTTTCTCTTACTCATGGATTTTTTTTGGTGTGTTTTAGTGTTTTAGTGGCTGATTTGAGAGTTTAGGGAAATTTGTTGTTTTCTCAGGTGGTAGGATATCTTTGAGATATAAAGGTTTCTGAGCTGAATTGAAGGGATACTGAATGATAGAACTAAGTGAGTACACTGAGATCAAGAGACTGATTAAAACTGAGCTCACTTCTTTTTTTTCTCACCTAAAATCAAAGTCAAAGCACAAAGTCAAGTCCATAGGTTCAGAGGATTCAAAGCTGGAAGGAACTTCAGTTCTTTTCCCCTATTTAACAGGTAAGGGCACATAGACCTCCCTTCTTTTAACTTTCTATGCTTCCTTTTGCTGATGCCATCCACCCCCCATGACATCAATTATCACCTCAATGAAAATGACCCTCAAATCGATATTCTCATCCTTAATTTCTTCCAAGAATTTCAGTCGTGTATTTCTAGTTGCCAACTATCTGTCTCCATCTAGATGTCCTGCAGGCACCACAAACTCAACAAACATTATTGTTGGCAAATGTTCCTAACTGAACTTCTCATTTTTCTCCCCAAAGCCTGCTGCTACCCTTAATTTCTCAATTTCTGTTGATGATACCCACATTCTGCTCCTCACCAAGGCTTATAACCTCATAGCCATCTTGGATTCATTTCTCTTCTTTACCCTCTAATCATTTGCCACGTCCCTTTGATGCTAACTCTGAAATAAATCTCACTTCCATATCCTCTCAATTCTTATGGCAGTTACCTTTCATAGCATAAATTTAGAGCTGGAAGGGAATTTAGAGGGAATCTAGTTGCACCCCTTAATTTTAAAGAGGCGACCCCAAAAGGTGAAGTGACTAGCCTGAGGTCACCGAGGTAACAAGTGGGAGAACCAGGACTGTAATTCCGAATCCAATATTCTTTCCATTCTATCTTTGCCTCTTTTCATTCATGGCCTCATTTCCTCTCACTTAGACTTCTATGTTGCTATTAGTCCTACAGTCTATCCCCTCTCCAATCTAACCTTTATATCACTGTCTAAGTAGACTTCCCAATACATCACTCAAATAATGGCACTCTTTGACTCAAAAAGAACATTCAGAGTATCTCCATCACCTACAAAAGAAAATATAGATTCTTGATCCTGGCATTCAATAATCCCCACATTTGTCTCCAAGTTACCTTTTTAACCTCATCTTATACTATTCCCTTTCATGTACTTTCATCCAAAGCATACTGCCTCTTTTTACCTTTACATCTTTGTTCTTTCTAAGCACGGGGTATACTAGAATGGACTTTTTACCCTATCCCCCAACCTCTATTTCATAAGGTCTCCTCTTCTTTCAAGGCCCAACTCAGATGCCACCACTTTCATGAAACAACCTCTGACACCTCAGTGAGAGTGATCTCTCCTTCTTCAGATTTGCATAGTTTTCCTGTATTTCTCTTTTGTTGTTGGTGTTCAGTTGTGTCTGACTTTTCGTGATCCAATTTGGGGTCTTCTTGGTAGAGATACTGAAATGGTTTGCCGTTTCCCTCTCCAGCTCATTTTACTGATGAAGAAACTGAGGCAGACAGGGTTAAGTGACTTGCCTAGAGTCACACAGCTAGTAAGTGTCTGAGGCCAGATTTGAACTCATGAAGATGAGTCTTCCTGACTCCAGATCTGGCACTCTATCCACTGCACCTCATAACTGCCCTTTACCCTTATCTCATTCTCCTTATATCATAATGTAAGGAGATTATAGAGTTGTGTGTCATTCAGAACACAGCATAGAAAGGCTTAGCACATTTGTTGCCAGCTAGTATATTTAATAAGGGCAGGATCACCCTCATTACCTCTTCCCAGACTATTGTAGCTGCCCAATTGGCCTACCAATTGGGTATACAATCTCTAGTCAATCTCCTCTCCAATTCATCCTCCACATAATTGCCAAATTGTTATTCCTGAAGCATGAGCGTCTGACCGTGTTGCTCCCATGCTAAAAAAGCCTCATTGGCTCCCTATTGCTGCTAGGATAAACTATAAATTTCTCTATCTGGAATTTAAATTCCTTCACAATCTGGCTCCTCTCTCTCTTCTCAGACTCATTTCACATTGCTTCCCCTCCTGAATTCTATATTCCAGGCAAACTGACCTACTTGTCATTCCCTGAGCACAACTTCTCCCTTGTGATTCTTCTCCTAACTATCTGCTTCTTCTCAGTTTCTTGTGCTGGATCAGCATCCATCTCCTGCCACCAAAGTGTGGATTTCTCAAAAGAGCCTGTCTTTGGCCTTTTTTCTTTTTCTCTTTACATTTTCTGCTTTGGTGATATCATCCATCCCTTGGGTTCAATGGTCATCTTTACATAGATTACTCTGAAATCAATATGCCTGGCCCTAATCTCTCCTGAATATCAAGCGTGCTAACTGCTTTCTGAATATTTCCACCTATATGTCCTGTAGGCATCACAAAATCAAAACACCCAAAATAGAACTTATCATATTCCCCCGCATCTTCTTATTCTCCAAGATTTCCCATTTTTGTTGTGGGAATCCTGCCATTCACCTAAATTTGCAAGCTTAGAGTCATCATTGATTCTTCCCTCTACCTCACCTCTCACATCAAAATAGTGGTTGGGACTATTCTAGTCCATATTTGCAACATGTTGCATTTGTACCTTTCAGCTTACCCACCCACTCCCCTATTTCAGGACCACATCCTCTCTCACCTGAACTATTATAATATTCTCCATATACATATATATATATAGATAGATAGATATAGATATAGATATATATTTGCTACTTCCATTCTCTCCCTTTGCCAATCCATCATTCACACATTTGCTAAAAATAGTCTCCACAGGGCATAGGTTGTATTATGTCACTCCTATGCTAAAAACCCTTCAATGGTTACTTTATTGGCTCTAGGATAAAATATAAAGTTTTCTGTCTGGTATTAAAAGCCCTACTAAATCAGATTCCAGTGGACCTTTCCCAATTTGTTTTCTATCAGTCTCTTTCACTCCTTCTACATTCTAGTGATATGACCTACCTGTTCCTCTCTGAGCAAGACATTCTATTTCCCATCTTAATGCTTTCACACAGGCCATCCTTCAGTTCTGGAACGTGGTCTCTCCTCATCTCCTTTTCCCTGAGCTTCCTTCAACATCGGCTCAGGTGCAATCTTCTTAAAGCCTTCCTTGATTCCCCTGAGGTATTAGTGCTTTCCCTTTCCTGAAATTACCTTGTATGCCCTTATCTGGGTACATAGTGTATCTGTTAAATAATGTAAATTCCTTGAAGTCCAGGGATTTTTTTTTGTATTTGTCCCGAGAGCAGTGCCTTGTACATAGCAGATGCTTAGCAAATGTTTGTTGAATTAAGTCAAATTAAAGGGAAAATGTAGAGGGGGGGGAAAGTCCTGAGTGCAGAGTCTTGAAGAACATCCACAAAGTGGTCTAGAGGAGAAGGAGGAACTTTGAGGGTGGTTTTCTAATACTATAGTTCATGAACCCTCACAGTGTGCTTCCCCCAGTGATTATGATGATATAAATTTGTTGTTGTTCAGTCATTTTCAATCCTGTCCAACTCTCTGTGACTCCATTTAGAATTTTCTTGGCAAAGATACTGGAGTGGTTTGCCATTTCCTTTTCCAGCTCATTTTACAGATGAGGAAACTGAGGCAAACAGGGTTAAGTGACTTGCCCAGGGTCACACAGCTAGTAAGTGTCTGAGGCAGGATTTGGGAGTCTTCCTGACTCCAGGCCCAGCTGGAATCCACTGGAATCAATGAGGAAAAGCAGATTTACGGTTCAACATAGATCCCAGAAGAAAAGCTATACCATACATAAAGGCTGTTACATCTTGTACATCTTGAGGGCTCCCACAAAAGGGCTTCCAGGGTCTGTGGATTATTCCTTTGTCACAGGTGTTCTACCTTGAGCCCACTTTCTCTTAGACTCTGTATTTACTGGTGAGATAGTATATTACAGACCTTTGGTGTGATGTTTTGTACTAATTATTCCACTATAGTAAATACCCATTTCTAAAAAACAGTTAAGTCTGTCTAATTTATATCAAGGGGCAGCTAGGTGGTGTAGTGGATAGAGTGCTGGGCCTGGAGTCAGGAAGACTCATCTTCTTGAGTTCAAATCCAACCTCAGACACTTATTAGCTGTGTGACCTTGGACAAGTCACTTAACCTTGTTTGCCTCAGTTTCCTCATCTATCAAATTAGCTAGAGAGGGAAATGGCAAACTGCTCCAGTATCTTTGCCAAGAAAACCTCAAATGGGGTCATGAAGAGTTGGACAAGACTGAAAAAGACTGAACAGCAACACATTTATATCATCATAATCATTGGGGGAAGCACACTGGCAAGGGTTCATGAGCTCCAGCATTAGAAAACCACCCTCGATCCCTCAGGGCAATCCCTACAGTTCTGAGGTGGGGGACAGTATGTCCGGGGACCTAATCTGTCATTGCCAATGGAGGGGTTGGGAGAGTAGCTCCAGACATAAGCTACACATGCCAGTGTATTCGTGGAGAAAACATTGGAGAGCTCTAGGCTTGAAGTACCTTTGACACTTTATAGTTGTGTGACTATGAGCAAGTCATTTAAATGTACTTAGTTTTTTCTGTTGTAAATCTGGGATAATACTATCACCTATATCACAGGGTTTTTGTGAAGATTGAATGAGTTAACTTATGTAAAATTGATTTGCAAGCATGAAAATGCTCCATAAATGCCAGCTATTATTATTCAATCAACAAACATTTATTAAATGCCTACTATGTGCCAGGCACATTGCCAGGCCTGGAGGCTACAAAGATAGATGGGGGAAAGGGAAATTCAGAAGGGGAGGTGGTACTGGTTTTTTAGGGAATGAGCATAACTTTTGTTTCAGATGTGTTGAGTTCATCCTAACAATGATGATTCTTGTGATGTGCTATAGGGTCTTCTTTCTCATGACTAGAGTCTCCCTAATCTGAGGTACTGAGTCTGAGTGAAGAAGACAAAAGCATTTTCAAAAGCCAGTTGTGGGTTTGTTTGTTTGTTTGTTTGATGGAGAAGGATGGGATTTTCTGTCCAGTGAACACAATATTTTGCCCTATGCATCTGCCTTCTGTGCTCCAACTGCCTGCAAAATGGCATCTTCCTTTGAGATTGAGGATATGGCAATGATGGAGCTCACTAGAATCACTGCCCCTCCCCCCTCCAAGGCCTACAACGTTTGCATGACTGGTCCCAGCTCTCTGGGTTCTGTGGTGCCAACTGCCCGATGGCAAGCCTGCCTGCCCATTTTTACTTTGGAATTTGTACTCCAAAGATGACTGTCTTTTTCCATCCATCAGCCAGTACCAGTGAAGGTAGAG
Organism: Vombatus ursinus; assembly: GCF_900497805.2. Lineage (NCBI taxonomy): Eukaryota > Metazoa > Chordata > Mammalia > Diprotodontia > Vombatidae > Vombatus > Vombatus ursinus. The sequence goes on from NW_020954576.1 coordinate 27,759,216, forward strand.
CCTCCGTGCCTCCTGAACAGGATTTGTGCCATGGGCACAAATGCTCCACCTGCTCAGCTTAGTTCCTCCTGAGTGACTTGGCTGGGCAGATTTAATGTGTTGACAGTGTGCTCCGTCCTTTTAAGATGGCTGAGTCTTCCCCAGGTGCCATTACTTTGCATTGGTTAGAGCTGGAGGGAGAGATATGGGTGGTGCCGGCATAGTCGTTTTAGTTTGGAAAGTATCTGGAGAGAGCTGAGAAGAGACGTATGAATTACACGTTCCTGGAAAAGGTGGTGTCGGGGGCAGCCTGACCCTGTACACTGTTTATACATCAGTTTAGGGATTGAATTCTCAAAGGAAGATTCACTTAGGGGGCAAGGGCAGCAGATTGGCCTGAAGCAATTAAATCCAAGAATCATTTGTTAAGCACCTACTGTGTGCAAGGTGCTGGGTAGGAAAGATGGATGGAGGAAGCGTGATTCATTGGAAAGAAAACCGTCTCTTGATCCCATCTCTGACAGGATCACCTTGGAAAATCACTGAACCTCCTTGGGCCTCCTCGGGTTGCTCAGTTTTCTCATCTGTAGAATGAGGGGCCTGGCCTTGTTGGCCCTAGAAGTCCCTTCCAGCTCTGGTTCTATGATCCTATGAACTCGTAGGTCCTGCTGTGAAGGATCACAAACATGTATGGGGGAGGAGAGATATAAAAAGAAATAATTAAATTATAGAAGAAGTGAAATTTGTATGTACAAAGGAGGGATCTAGGCCAAATGCAACTGAAGTCTGAAGAGAAAGAGAATACTTTCCCTTGGGGGCAGGGAAGGCTTCTTGGAGAAGGTGGTAATGTGAAGAGAAGAGGGACATTGGTGGGTAATGGTGCAGGAGTCAATTTCATGCATGGGGGATTCTTAGTGGAAAGGAATGGAGATGGGAGAGGATAGGACAAAGATGGCAGAGTGGGAAATTTAGCTGGGTTGTATTATAGGGCTTGGGAAAGGAAGTAATAATATGACCTAAAGTAGGACAGGAGTCAAAATGTGGAAGCCCCTGAATGCTAGGATCAGAAATTTATATTTTATTTGGTAGGCAATGGGGAGCCAATGAAGATTTTTGAATGGAGGAGTGACATACTCATAGGAACAGATGTTGGGAGTGAGGTGGAATCCTAGGTCCTTGTACTCAGGGCATGTATGTTGAATGAAGCCTGTTCCATGGGTTAAAGCAGGGTGGGGTAGTGGAAAGAAAATTGGGTTTTGCAGTCAGAGGACTTGGGTTTAAATCCCAGCTCTTGTTGCTTTCTACCTGTATGATGTTGGGCAAATCATTAAACATCTCTTGGTTTCAAATTTCCTCTTTTATGATAAGGATAATAGCTCATATCTTAAAAAGCACTTTACGTACCTTTATCACTCTTGAGCCTTACAACCCTGTGAGGTAGGTGCTGTTAATTGGCTCCATTTCACAGATGGGAAAAAAACTGATGGAAAAACTGAGGCTCATAGCCATTATGGCTTCCTAGGTGAGGTCACATAGCCAGTGAGTGTTTGAAGAGGATTCAAAGCTAGTTCTTTGTTTTATGCACTGTATCACACTAGCTGTCTAAAGTAAGAGTGAGACAAAATGATCTCACAGGTCTCTCCCTTCTGTGTATCCTTTGTACTTATCATATTGCTTAACATGGCCAAAAGCAAATAAAGGAAGCAGAGCGGAGTTTCTCACACAGGAGAGCCTGAGGCTTTTTAGTCTCTTTCTCCTAGATTCTATTAGATCGGCGGCTCTTTGAGGACAGAGGACTCATTTTTATGTCTCTCACCGCCTAGCACAGTGCCTTGCAGTGTGCTTAATAAATATTTATTGAAAGAACAAATGGGATTCCTCCACCTTCCCAAGAGATTTTTTCCAGTTGATCAGTTTCCTGTAATTGTTTTAAGCTGTGAGCAGATGGCCATGCAGCATATGGAAACGACTGTTTTCTGCATTAGCAGCAAGCTTTGCTGGCCCTGAGCCGCCTGGGAGGCAGGAGGGGGATGAGGGGCAGGTGATTCCGACTGACTTTCTTGAGCCTTCCTGGGGCTCTCTGTAGAGGGGACCTGTTCTCCATTTCCCCTTCCTCTCTTTATCACACCAGCTTCTGGGGAAGAGGACAGGCTCATGGGGAAGTTTCTGGGTGCTGTGTCCACAGTTTGCTGTGGGAAAAGAGGCTTATGGTCTTGAGAATGGGGAATAGTCTGGGGCAGTGTTGTAACTGATCTTTCCCAAATGCTCCAATGCATCTGTGATCTCCCTAATTGGGGAGTTTCCTCCAGTTATGCAGATCATAATCCATCCATGCCCACCCATCCTGGGTTGACTCCAGGCATTTTCACTGGCCCATTTCACTTCCATGCATGCAATGCCCTCTTTCCTCTTCTCTGCCTCTTGGCTTTTCTCTTGGCAATTCTCCCTGAAATCCCCTGTGAACTGCCAGTTTCACAAATGCTGTCCAGTCCTACAGTCCAGCCCTCTGACTAGACTCACGTGTGAGTCTAGATTGTAATGCGCATTTTGAAGGATGGGGGAGAGGGCAAGGCAGCTTGAGAGAAGCTAGCTGTGAGTTTGGCTCAGAAGGCTGACGTGGCCATTTAAGCGAAGGTATTTGGAACCCTTGGCTCACCTGTTCTTTCTTTCTTTCTCTCTGCCTTACAGATCCCTAAAGAGGTACGTGTGAGCTGTTGACAATCAGCTTTCTGTGGGTAAGAAACATATGGTGACTTGCTGCTCATGTGGGTGGAAGGGCAGCTGTAGTTTCTTCTAACTCAAGTTGGATTTCATGTAAATAGACCCTCTGAGTTTATGAGGCCTCTGAGGCATTGATGGAGAGGATTGGTAAAGAGAATTCTGGCAATTGGCACCCATCCCACCCGACAGGCATCCAAATGAAGAGGCTTGGTGATGATACATCATTCCCTTCTGGGTCCATTAGTCTGATGAGAACAGAGATAATTATAGGAGAACCAAAGTCCCTATTCATCTAATACACAAGGATGTCTTTGCTCCAGGAAAAGGAAATTCATTTTAAAAATTTTGTTTTTTTGGAGAGAGAACACATGCCTTTTGTCTTTTTTTCCTCCTCTGGCATCATAGTCTTTATTGTTGTTCAGTTGTTTCAGTCATATATGACTCTTTGTGGCCCCATTTGGGGTTTTCTTGGCAGAGACACCAAAGTGGTTTGCCATTTACTTTTCCAGCTCATTTACCAGATGAGGAAACTGAGGCAGGCAGGATTAAGTGACTTGCCCAGGGTCACACAGCTAGTAAGTGTTTGAAACTGGATTTGAACTCAGGTCTTCCTGGCTCCAGGCCCTGTGATCTATCCACTGCACAACCTAGCCATACAGGTCATCTAGTTTAAACTCCTTACTTTTTGGGTATGGAAACTGAGGCCTAGAGAAGTTAAGAAACTTGCCTCAATTTCAACAGGTTATGAATAGCAGGCTCAGGAATTGAACTCAGGTCCCCTGACACCAAATCCAAGTGTGTTTTCTACTATACCATGCTGCTTCTCTAGAATGAAGTTTGAGATTTGCTTTATTAGAGCAAATGATCCCAAGAACCAAAGACCACTCTGCTTTTTTAAAAAATCAATTTTTATTTATATCTTTCATTTTTACATCACCTACTTTTTCCAAATATATTCTCCTCTAGGAGAGGAGCCATCTCCTGTAATAAAAAAAAATAAAAAAGAATCTAGCAAAGCCAATGCATCAATAAAATTGGACACGGTACACAACATTCCAGGTCTCCTAGCTCTGTAAAAAAGGGAGGGGGGTGACTTTTCGTATCTTTTCTTTGGGGCCAGGCTTAATCATTATAATGTCACAGAATCCAGTGTCTAATGTTTTGGCACTGAGAATGTCACAGTTGCAATTTTCATCATCTGAGGTTTTCGGAGCAACCTGTTAGGATTACAACTTTGACTTTTGTGCCATGGAAAGAGCTCTGGATTTAGTCAGAGAACTTGAATTTGAATTTTTGGTCTGACACATAATTGAGAAAGTTCTCTAAACTCTCTAGGTTCCAGGTTCCTCCTTTGTAAAATGAAGGGGTTGGACAAGATGACTTGGAAGGTCCTAGTTTTACAAAACTATACTCCTATAACTCCAAATCCTTTTTTCTCATTCCTTCAATCAATTAACCATTTCTAAAGATTCCTCTACTCCCTTCTTTCCTACCTCCCCCACTTTCTCCCATTAGTGTTCTCAACACAGACTCTTGTGCTAGGAAATTCGATTTACCAGCATTTTCCTCTCCTGACTGGAGAGAAGGGCTAATGAATTCCTCAAAGGTGTATTTGCTCATCCATCTTCCTCTGCCTTGGAGGTCCTTCCTAGTGGCTGGGCAGCTCAGTTGGAAGGAGCACAAAGCCATGGGTTCAATCTATACATTGGGTAGTCCCTCTACCCATCTTACAAATACACATTGCCCATCATGAGGCATGGATTTATAGTGCAGCTTTCCTAAACAGCTCCCATTTGGGGTGTCATATAAATGGCTTGTGTATAGGTAGTGGGTTTGGTGGTCTGAGCTATGGGGCTTAGGTTCTTATTTCCCTTTTGTTCAGGGAGATCAAATCATAGCATTTAGACAGCCCTGCCACTTTAATACTTGTGGGACCTTGGAGGAGTCACTTAACTTCTCCATCTGTGAAACAAAAAGGTTGGACTAGTTGACTTCTGAGGTGCCTTCTAACTCTAAATCCATAATCCTTAAGAGTGAAAGGGATCGTAGAGACAATCAACCCCTTTCATTTACAAATGAAGAAGCTATAGAGGGAGGGATAGATTAAGTTATTTGCTCAAGGTCATAGGTTAGTCAAGAGTATGGTTGGGGTTTGAACCCATATCACCCCATACTTCAAATCCAGAGTCCTTTCCATAGCCAAACGTGACCCTACTATGGTCACAAACAAAAATAATTTTGTTAAAAAGGAACAAAAAGCATGGTATGGTAGAAAGCATATTGGATTTGGAGTCAAAAGATGGGGTAAAATCTCAGGTTTACTCATTGCTACCCAAGTGACCTTTTGTTAATTCATCTGATTGAGTGGAGGTGGATGGATATCCCAGAAACTTCTCAAGGACAATATGTCCAAAGCCAAACTCATTATCTTTCCTCTCAAAAGCTCCCCCCTCCCATACTTTCCTATTTCTGTCAAAAGTCTCTCCATCCATCCAGTCTCCCAGAATTATAATCTCAGCATTTTCCTGAAATCTTCATTATTCCTTACTCTCCCCCTACCCCCATATCCAATCAGTTGCTAAATCTTGCCTTTTCTCTCTCTACAACATCGTGACATCTGACTTGCTACTCACTTTGCTACCACCCCTAGTTTAGGCCCTCATTTTCTCTTAACTCGATTATTGCAATGGCCTTCTAATTGATCTCCCAACTTCAGTTTATCCTATGCACTGCTATGAAAGTGATTTCCTAAAGCACAGATCTGACCACATTCTTCCCCTTCCCAATCAACTCTAGTGGCTTCCTAGTGTCTCTAGGCAAAAAACCCCAACAAGCTCTTCTGTTTAGTTGTCAAACTCTTCATAATCTGCCCCTAACCTCTCTTTCTAGCATTATGGACATTACTGCCCCTTCCACACTGTGATCCAGCCAAAATGGCCTTTTCTCTGTTCCTCACATATGACACTCCACCTCTATTAGCGGTCTCCTTTAGAAGGGATGTACTCCCTCCTTACCTTCTCTCCATAGAGTCTTCTCCTTTGAAGACCCAGTTCAAGCACCATGTTTTACATGAAACCTTTCCTGATTCTCTGCAACTATGGGTAGCTTTCTTCCCAAGTCATTAGCTACATTATATTTCTTTCTTTCTAAATATGTCCTATATATACTAATACATGTACTTGTCTCCTCCATTGGAATATAAACTCTTTGCAAGTAGAGATTGTCTCATTTTTTGTACACCCCCCACCCTACCTAGCACAGTACTTAGTAGACAATAAATGCTGATTGATTGATTGATTTAAGCCTCAATTTCCTCAGCTATAAATGGTGCAATTGGACGGCATGATCTTTAAGGTCTCTCTCAATTCTAAGTTTTCTGATCCTGTGGCTGTTCCAAAATCAATAGAACACAGGAGGGTTGGCACCGTCAGATTTCCTTCCCTTTCTGAGACTGTGAACAGTGTTCTTCATCTGCACTCGGTGCCCTTGTTAGAATTACTTCCATTCTTCCCAACCCCAATCGCAGATAGAATTAGCTCTTATACTCCTAGTATATTAAACCCAACCTGCCTTCTGCTTTCTGCTCTTTCTAATCCCTCCCTGCACTATCAACAATGATGACTTTGCTTAACTCCCTGACATGACCTACCTAACATACACCTGCCTTAGTGACCATGACCTCACAGTTCCCCTGCCCATGGAGCACAGGTTTCTCAAGTTGAGTGTTTGGAAGGAGGATAGATGACCTGGGATGATCCCCTATAGAAAATGTTTCAGTATATGGGTAATGGGATTATAGACTCAGAGCTGGAAGGGAACTTAGTTCAACTCCTTCATTTAACAGGAGAAGAAATTGAAGCCATAGAGGTTAAGTGACTTGCCCAAGATCACACAGGTATCAAGTGATAGAGCTGGGATGTGGACCCAGGCCCTCTGATTCTAAATCTAGGCTCTTTCCACTTTGTGCTTCCCTGGCATGGGGGTGGGGCGGGACTTGGGTTTCCTTTCCAGTGTCCCGTGTTTAAATAGACTTGGGGGTAGGGTGGGATAAGGAGATTCTGTGACCAATGATGGAAAGCCCCTCTCCTATATTTCTTTTGGCCAATTGAGCTCCAGGTCACACAGAAGCCCTAGGATATTGGTGCAAATAATCATCATCTTAATGATGGTTAATTGGGAAGATAAAGTGCTAAAAGGAGGCTTAATTACAGTAATAATAATTTGACATCTGTGTTTTCAAAGCATCTTGCAATCTGTAATTAGTATGTCTCACAGACTCAACGATGACCCCACCCTTTAATGCCCCCCCCTTCCTTCAACAAGTGCTGGGTTACTGACCCCATCTATCATCATTTAACAGGTGAATAAAGTGAAGCCCGTAGAGAGGAAATGACTTTATCAGAGGCCACGGAGGGAGTCGGTGGCAGAATCAGAGCCCAGGGTTCGGGACCTTTAGGTTCTACTATCAGTCATTCAACCTAACTATTCTTGTCGGCTAGTCTTGGCCAAATGGTGTCAATAACAGGTTAGCCAACTGTACATTCCCTCCCTGAACATATGGGGACTGCCTCCTTATCAGAGATCTGTTTGTTTGGCAGTTAATAAAAGACAAGTGGACTCTTTCTGAAATTTTTTGCCTTGAGAGCTCAGGATTTAAACTTACATTGCTAACCAAATTAAATGTCTGAATAATGGCTTGAATGTATCAGCTAAAGGACTCATAGAGACAAATATCTAGCTAAATTTAAAAAAATAAGGAAAATGAGAGTACTCCAAACTATAATATTTGGATAGACTTTTCTGGTCTCCTCTTCTAACAGGGAGAAAAATCATGGTAAAGTGGAAAGGCTAGCTTTGAAGTCAGAAGACCCAGGTCCAAAATCTCACTTCTTTATACTTAGTATCTGAGTGATCTTGAGCAAATTACCTAACCTTCCTGGGGCTCTGCTTCCTCATCCGTGAAAGAAGGGGATTGGATTAGATGGCCTCAGAGGTCCCTTTCAATTCAACAACTATGATTCTATGAAAAATGACTTTCTAAATGCTGATTTGTACAGCTGGAGAACCACACAGAAGTACATCTGAGCCAGGACTTCTTTTTGGGACATCAGCCTGCTGCTCAAACCCCGGCATACTTTAATCTTCGAGAAGTTTCTACTCGGGTCCACCTTCCCGTAGGAGAGTACCTGGTGGTGCCGTCAACCTTTGAGCCATTCAAGGATGGAGAGTTCTGCCTGAGAATATTCTCAGAGAAGGAGGCTAAGTCCCTGTATGAGCTTGTCCATGTGCTAGCATAATAAGCCTGTGTGTAAAGGTTTCCAGCAGGGAAATTACTAGAGGCTAGGAGGAAGATCCCAAATTATTGTTTGGGGTGCTGAGAGTCTGCTTGCCAACCTAATGAGGTTTCCAACAGGGCTTCTGTAGGGGTAACTAGAAAAATCCAAATCTATAAAATGATGACAGACATAATAGTTCCCAAGGGCCCATGGATTGGTGATTCCCTTCCATTTATTCATTGATTCAGTCAACAAACATTTATTAATTGTCACCTATATACAGAAGACTATGGTAGACACTGGGGGAGGTAGAAAGATAAATAAAACATCCCATTTCTCTTCATGTAACTTATGATATAGTAGGGAGATGCAAAACATACATAACTATAATGCAAGATTGCAAACTCCTTTAGGGCAAGGACCATGTTTTCCCGTAGTGCTTAGAGCAGTACCTGCTACATAGTAGGTGCTTCATAAACGTTTACTGACTTGACTTAATAAGAGAAGTACAAAATGTATTTAAACTCCTGAGGGGATGAACTGGGAAGGCTGCATAGATTTAAGATGAGCTTTAATAGATGGATACTATTTAAATAGGCAGAAATAACAAGCATATGGGCACGAAATGACATGAGCAGGGCACAGGACCAGGAAACAGAAGGTATTGCATAGAGTATATATCGGCTATGTGTGAAATAAAACTGGAAAGGTAGGGTAGTATGAAATGGAAGAGCAGTTACTAAGCATTTAATATGTGCCAGGTACTGTTCTAGGCATTGGGAATAGAGCTAGTGAAGTGATAAAGTCCAGAGTTTATATTCTAACTGGAGGAGAGAAGAGTTCAGTTTCAAGGTGGATGGAAAGACTCTGTCCATGGTTCTTAAATTCCCTGTTGGGAAAGGGATATCCTGGTGGGATCTGGGTGGGTGGGGCTCCAGTATGTGTTGGTGGGGGGTTGGGTGGAAAGGGGTCCTACATGGTGTACCAGGCTAAGGAATCTGAATTTTGTTTGGGTTCAAAGTAGTAAGGAATCATTGAAGGGTTTTGATGAGGAGAGGTATAGATGAGATTAAGAAGATTACTCAGTTTGGAAACAGTGTGAAGCACCACTGGGTATTACAGTGCAGAGCAGGGAGTGGGGAGTAGGGAGAGAAGGCCCATCAGGAGGCTGTTATAATAGTCTTGATAGGAGTAAGGAAGCCCTGTTAACCAAAGGGAATAGAGAGGAGGGGGATAGATTTGAGAGATTCACAGAGATTCTGCATTGACCGAATTTGGCAACTAGTTGGATATAGGGACAGGGTGGGGGCAGGGATGAAAGAGAGGGGAAGAATCAGAGGACACCAAGGTTTTGGACATGGAAGGTTGAGTGAATGGTGCCCCTGACATAAATAGGAAAGTCAAAAGAGAAGAAAGTTCACACGTATTGCAAAACATGGAGTGGGGGCTGGAAGTCTGACTGAGGAAGACAACAGGCAGCAATTCAGCCAGGAGAGTTTCCATCTAATAGGAAGAGCACTTAAGCTATAGAATCTCACTCCAGATGGCAGAACAAAACATCCAAAACATGTGATGGGGATTGGCAGGGTTGTCACTAATGTAACAGACATTTCTAGGCAAAGAATTGTCCCAAGGGAAAGAGAAGGTTGGTAACTGGGGTTCTTAGTCATGGAATAGAGCCCTCCAAAAGTTTGACAGAGTGGTCCATGGGGTTAAAAGAGAGTATCACCCTAGAAATGTCGAGGGAGCTGGCTGAACTTGATACTTGGTGCCTATAGTATGGGAATGTCCTCAAGGGATGCATAGAAAGGGTTAAGGATCTCTGTCAGTAAGGGGACTTGAGGTTTAGTTTATGAAGTTGGGAAAAAGTCTTAGGAGGGAAATTCCTTTTCTCTCTTTACCTCCCCCCTCCCCTAAAGTTTAGAATGACCCCAGAGAAGAACAATTTTTAGCTAGACTCTCTGGCCTTTTTATGTTGATTTTGTTCCTGTGAGTATTTGTGTTTCAGGGAAATTGGAGACGTGGTAGCTGGAAATCCATATGAGGTAAGCAGCCATTCTGAACCAGGGGGTCTTAACTTGAGCTTCATGGTCCCTTAAAGGGTCCATTGATAGGTTTCAGGGGTTCTGTGAACTTGGATGGGAAAAATACAACTTCATTTTCACTAACTTCTAACTTAAATTTAACATATCCTTCAATTATAAATGTAGGCAATAAAACGTTTGGAGAAGGGGTTCTTAAATATCACTAGTAACTAATTTTGTTGTTGTTCAGTCATTTCAGTCATAGCCAATTCTTCAAGACCACATTTGGGGTTTTCTTGGCAAACATGCTGAAGTAGTTTGCCATTTCCTACTCCAGCTCATTTACCACATGAGGAAAGTGAGGCAAACGGGGTTAAGTGACTTGCCCAGAGTCACACAGCTAGTGTCTGAGGCTGGATTTGAACTCAGGTCTTCCTCACTCCAGGACCCACCACTCTATCCACTTACTGTACCATCTAGCTTCCAGAAATACATACACACAAAAAACTTTCAGAACCTCTGCTCTAAACTATTTTTTTTCGGGGAGGGCAAGGGTAATTTTTTTGGGGAATCTATTTTGGGTGATGTCAGTGGAGGTCAAAATCAAGGTTAAAAGATGTGGAACATTCTTTGGCTGAGTCTGAAGGGTCTCTGAAGGAGCTGTGAAGCCATAGTCTTTCCAAGGGTCTTGGCTGTCCCTAAGGGAACACAATTTGACGTTCTCTCCACTGGCTGGAGTGATGAATGCCCCCTTTATGTAATCTGTCAGCCTCACAAATCCACTGTGTGCTGAGCACCATGCCATGTACTGAGGGACATTATAAGGGAAGCAGAAGACACAATCCTGGCCCTTAAGAGGCCTTGTGGAGTATGAATGGCAGATAGATGAAAAAACAAATAAAACCAGGCATTTCTTTCTCTCTTTTTTTTGGTTCAGACCTGTGATCTCATTTCCTTGGGTAACTTAATGTTCTTAGAGAGTGGTCTGGGGCCTTGAGAAATCTTTCAAGCCACTTCACCAATTGACTTTCCTATGGTAACCAGAATTAGGACTCAAACACAAGACTTCCTGACTCCAAGGCTGGAGTTCCAGTCCCTATGGAGGTTGCCTCTTAGTCAGAGAATACCCACCCGGAGATCAATAAATATTGTCCTTGCCTTGCGGTTTGTTGTTCAGTTGTTTCAGTCATGTCTGGGCTTTTCCTTGGCAAAGATACCGGAGTGGTTTGGCCATGTCCTTCTCCAGCTCATTTGACAGATGATGAAATGGAGGCAAACAGGGTTAAGTGACTTGCCCAAGGTCACACATCTAGTAAGTGTCTGAGGCCAGATTTGAACTCAGGTCTTCTTGACTCCAGGCCCAGCACTCTATCCACTGCACCACCTATCTGACTTGTGGTATCTGCACTTTTAGAGCTGCATGTAAATAGTATTTATGTAGTGTTTTGCAATGTGCTTCCATATCTCATTTGATTCTCTCAACTACTGTGTAATTCATGTGCTATTATTATCCCCATTTACAGATGAGAAAACTGAGGATGATACAGATTAAGTGACTTGCTCAGGGTCACACAGCTAAGTATGTGTCTGAGGGAGGATTTGAACTCAGATCCCAAGTCCAGAATTCTACCCTGCCACCTAGCTGCTGGGCATGCGTGTATGGTATATGACCTCTGAAGTACCTCCCTACTCTGAAACTACATAAGTCTATGATTTCTGGGGGTGAGTGCTAGGGGGAATGGAATCATCTGGGAAGAATCAGTTTGGGAAAGCCTCTTGAGGAGATGAGTTAAAGAAGAGAATTTTAAAGACAGTGGATAGAGTTGGGCATCTGGAGCTTTGGGATAGAGCTGCTAATGGTCCCTTTTATATGTATTAGTCCCTGGATAGTGATCCTTTGACTCTAATGAGGAGGCCCGTGCTGCTTAGCTCATGTTATTATCCCTCTGGGGTAGGCTCAGTCCTCGGTATAGGCAGTGATGTTTCAGGGAGAGACATAAGGGTTCCAAGGGCAGGAGGGGGAGGTTAGCATCAGTAGTTTATATTTCACAGCCCCAGTTTCGTCTGCTTCCATGCCTACTCAGAAATTAAAAGATCCCCTGGTACGTTTCAAAGAGAGAAGAGACTGAGACATCTGTGGCTGCAGCCATACCCTACACATTACTGAGGCTGGGCTTTGCTTTTGCCGGCTGGGTGTCACACACAGTAACATACTTTCTCTCCTGGCAAAGAATTAGATGTGAAAGGTGTCTTCTTGTCATAGATTCACAAGATCATTCCTTGCCCTTTTAATCCAAAGAATGTCCAGTCTTTGCCATTTTGGAGTTTCTTATCAAGGATGCTTACTAGAAAATGCACGCATTCCTTCCCCTGTGCTTTCTTCTTCTGCTTTCTCAGAATCCCTCCACAGACTTGAACATTTCCTGGGGGAGTCACTGTGTAGAAGTTAGTACCCTAGTAGTTGCCAGGATCCTGGGTTCCTGACATTCGTAAGCCAAATACCATATATAAAGATGCACTTTCTGTGGCAGAAACACCCTACTCTGTCTACCATTCCCCAGATGTATTGTCTCTCCCTTTTAGAATATAAGGTCCTTCAGGTCAGGGATAGGGATAGTATTTTTATCCCTAGCGCTCAGCACAGTGTCTGGCATGTAGGAAATACTTCCTACATGCCCTTTTTTTTCTTTCATTCATTTATTCATTCACAGAAATCTTTGGATATATGGCTTTTTGCCACCTCTCTGTAACATACCTTTTCTGAGCTAATTAGAACAGAAATACCCTGGAGAATACCAGAACCCAGCTATGCAATATCCTTCCTTTGTATTTGTACAGAGGCAACTAGGTGGTGCAATGGGTAGAATAGTGGGTCTAAAATCAGGAAGACCCGAGTTCAAATTCAGCCTCAGACATTTACTAGCTGTTTGACCCTGGGCAAACCACTTAACCCTGTTTGTCTGTTTCCTCAGTTTCCTACCTACAGGCATCTGCCGCTGATAAGGGACCAAAACATATCGGTACCCTCTCTGCAACTTATGGTCTTAGAAAGTTGCCTGGGGACACTTTAAGTGATTTGCCCAGGGATCTTAAGATGGTAGACTTAGAGCTGGAGATCTTGGAGGCCATCAGGTCCAACCCCATCCTTTTTCATGTGAGGAAACTGAGGCTGAGAAGAGGTGACTCGCCCAGGATCACAAAGCTAGCAATGTCTGTGGTGGGGGGAAGGGGGAGCAGAAAGCTTTGAACCTAGGTCTTACTGACTCTAAGGCAGGTTTTCAACACCATATAAATGATCCTGATTGATTCGTTGACTCAGACATGTTGTTCAGAGGGCAACCTACTCTTTGCCTAGTTATCTCTTGGGAGTAACCTGTGTGTCCCCACTCTACCTAATGCCTTCATAAAAGGATTGTGAAGAAAGCATTTTATAAACCTTAAAACACCACGTAAAGGGGAGCCGTCAGTACTGTTGTTTTCTTGGCAGTATGGCATTTCCCCCATATTGCCCTGGAAGAGCTGTTCAGCTCTGTCTGGACAGGCCCCTGGTTTCCGCGGGACCAAAGTGCTCCCTCTGCTGATTGAGGTTAGTTTCTCTATAGATCATTTATCCTGTCCTCAATGCTGGAGAGGCACAGGAATTCCCTTCCTCTCCCCTGAGAAGCCGACTCCTAGGTTTCTGGTCCCCCTCCAATAACAAAATATTGCTCACATTTCTGTAGTGCTTTAAGGTTAGTAAATCACTTTACATAAATTGGAACTAGTTATTCACTATCTTTGCCCTTGTCCTTGGGTTGATCAGCATGCGTTTTTCCTTCCTTTTAGCCCCATCCCAGTGAGAGACCACACATAGAAGACCAGTTCAAGAGCCTCTTTGAGAAGTGTGCTGGGAAGGTGAGTACGGGAATGAGTAAGATTCCCCAGACTGCCATGAATAATTTCAAGGATCACAGATTTTAGAGCTGGAAGGGACCTTTGAGGCCGTCTAGTTTAACCTCCTCATTTTACAGGTGAGGAAACGAGATGTTAAGTGATGTGCCCAGAGTCACGTGTCTATCAGGCGTCAGATGTGGGTTTTGAATCTCTACCTTCTTGATTCCAAGACCAGCACTCTATCCACTACACCATGCTACCTTCTCTTTAAATCTTTATTCTCTCCTTTCTTCCCTAACCCTCCCCACAGCCCTCCCAGGGGTGAACAAGGAGCGAGCTTCTGCTCACTTCAAGAAGGTACCACCTCCTGTTGTAGCCCGTCTTGAGTCTCCTGGTCCTTTTCATCACTAAGAGTTCATCATCTGAGAATCCCAGCAGTTCACAGACCAATACTCCCGTATAGTCCTTCAGGGCTTCCTCGTTCTAGGGTGCTTTATCTCCTTGATGGGGCTGCCCTCTCTCTTGAGTAAATAGCAAACAGGTTCTGCCAAAAGCCTTTCTCCTCTTGTAAATTGGCCCTGTCAGTTTGAGGCCTCTGGCTACAGAGCCTCAGCACCTGAATTCGCTCTCAATCAATACCCTTCAGAAGAAGAAGGAATAACACAGCGCAGGTGTAAAGAGAGCTAAGTCAACTTGCCCTGAGTTTAACATGCTGAAGATGCTGCCTGACTCTCTTTCCTTTTTGTTTCTGTTGCTGCACATAGAGGACAAACTGTTCATTCTACCACCTGAATTAAAACCTGTACCAAAGCACCTGAGTATGGGCACATGCTTCCTTCATGGAAGAGAGAAAGTATCTTTCCATTGATCCTCCCATCCCAGCTTGTGTTCGGTTGTTGATTGTCACAGCAACACAGAGGCCATCAAGCAAGTTAGAGACAGAGCTGGGAACAGCACTTACAAGCGATCACATAAATACAGCAAAAGCTTTACTCTTGGGTGGAGAATAAGATGCCCTGGGGGCTTTGGGAGTGGAAAGAAATGAAGGCTCCAGCTCTTCAAAAAGTTCAGCACATATTTCTAGATTTAGTGATGCAGAGAGATGAAAATACTTTGGGTTCCTTGAAAAAAGCCCAGGAATAGAATCTTTTGTATAGCTATTATGACAAAGAATACTAGCTGATGTTTATGAGTACCTTAAGGTTTACAAAGGGCTCTATGTTATAATTAGATGTTCACAACAGTCCTGTAAGGAGGTATACAGGTATCATTATTGCCAGTTTTGCAGGTGAGGGAGCTGAGGCTCAGAGAGATTGAGTGGCTTGCTTCTGTATGAAAGACTAGTGAGAGTTGGAAGCAGTTGAAACTCAGGTCTCTCCTGACTCTAACCCTAAAACCAGTCTATTACATTTCTTCAGTAATTTAAGATGCCTTTATTAATATAATTTATTTTTCTCCCAATTTCATAAGACAATTTAAAAATACTTAAAAAAAAGTTTTGAGATCTGTATTTTATCCCACCCTCCACTCCCCCCTCCCTGAGCTGGTAAACAATCCAATATAGTTTTTACGTGTGTAATCATGAAAAAAATTTTAAGATTCCTTTTAAAAAGGTTCCACTAAGTCAGGGGTCCTTAGCATCCATGGAAGGAATTCATGGACAGATTTCAGGGGGTCTATGAACTGGAATAGGAAGAATTACATCTTTCCCCACTAACCTCTAACTGAAATTTGGCATTTCCTTCAATTAGGAGCAGAGGTAATAAACCATTATTCTGAGAAGGGGTCCATAGATTTACCAGAATCCAAAGGGGTCATCTATAGCATGAGGAAAATCTACTTCCTCAACCGTGAGATGGAAACAGAAAATACTTTCAATGCATTCAACTCATAGAATTGCTGCACTTTGTAAATTATAAAGGGATATATACACATGAAATTATTAAACAAAATTTGCCTAATCACCCCAAATTTACACAAGGTATTTTGTTTCTCTAAATCTCTGCTTCCTAGTTTTAAATGGCTAGTCCTAGAAAGCCTTTGCTTCCTCTGTTTTGGGGTTCAATCAATAGGGTATAATCAACCTCTGTCAAATACAGAAAGCTTTGAATGACAATATCATGTGGAAGCACACAGGATTCACCATCATCATCAGTACCCATCTTAGTTCAGATTTTTTGAGAATATTGGAGGTGGCTGAGAATTTAATTTTTTAAAAAAACTTCAGTTGCTATAAAACAGGGCACAAAAGGATTCATCTGAATCCCATGGTGAAGTTTCCACTTCCATCTGACATTTTGAAATACTTTCAAGGCCTGATCAGTCTTTGGATTCTTCTTTCTAGGATTCGAATGTCAGTGCCAGTGACCTCCAAACTATTCTGAATGACTTCTTTTCTAAACGTAAGTTACCCTTTGGGACCTTTTTGAGGTATGATAAGAGCCTAGGAGAGATGCAGGGAGGTGCTTTAGGCATCATTATTCCACAGTTAACAGTGAAGGGGGGGAGGGGGAGAGAGACTCTACACCAGTGGAGGGTGCAGGACTAAAGATCTGGACAGCAAGGCCTTTGACTGACTGACTCAGCTCTGACCAGATCAATAGCTTTAGCAATCCATCCCCTTGGGGTTGCTACTTAATTGCTGCCATGACAGTGAGTTAGGGAAGACTGGAGAGTAAGGGGGGGGGTGTAGAGGCGGTGTTATGGAGATAGGTAGTATACCTGCTCAGTTTGAAGAAGATAATTGTCCACAGCATGACAGCAATACTATACAGTCCAACCAAAAGCCTTCCAGGCTAATTTAATCTATCCTGACAAGCATGAGTGAAGTTTTTGTTGTGTCTGGAAAAAATGGTTTACAGAACCCTGTAAGGACAAGAATACTGGGCTGTAGAAATATTCAGACATTTTTTCATCCCTATGCAAAATTATGTGCAGAGTAATACATGCTAATTTTGAGCAGGCCAAGTCAAGTACATACAGAAGATAACCTTACTGAAGGTGGCCAATTTTAAGAACTTTGAGGGATTAATTCTCAAGGTATCTGGAAGACAGAAGTACACTAAAGGCTCAGAAAAACAGCTTGGACCTTATTTGTACCCCAAAAAACATAACTGAGAGATTATCAGTAACTACCGACTCTTGCATCTACTCTCCCTTCTTGGTGAGAATAATGCAAACACAGGGAGGACATTCTTGATGAGGTCATGAGAAGGAAATGGGCAGGGTTCACAAATGATATCCTATAGCAGACTACATCTTTAGAGTCACAGTATTGACTGAACGGTGTAGAGAAAACAATCCTACTGTGCAGATTGTTTGCTATTAAAAAGTATTTGATTTTGTCAAGCAAAATGCCATTTTGAAGACTCTCTCCCAACAAAGTATCTCTCAGGGGTCTGTCAGAATCATGTAAGAGTCTATGAAAACTGTAAAAACAAAGATAAATTACTGTGAGGATGCTCTGCTTATCAATATCTTATTGGTGCAGGGAACTCCCAGTGAGGAATTTTCTTTTCTAATGCAGGTTGGCACCTTCTTTGTGACTCATGGTCTTAGAGAGTTGCCTAGAGCACTGAGAGATTAAATCACTTACCAGGGCTCCCGTAGCCAGTATGTGTCAGAGACAGAACTTCGAACCTAAATTTCCCTGACTTTGAGAGCTGCTCATAATCTACTATGCCACATTGATAATATCAACTGAGATATAAAACAGCAAGATGCTCACTCAAGGTGCCTGCCTTTGTAATGGTATCAAAGGTATCTTAGAAGCCATCATTTACAAATGAGGCAACTGAGGTTGAGAATGGTTAAATGACTTGCCAAAGGTTATACAGCTAGTAAATGTCCAAGGAAGTATTTGAATTCAGCTTTTCATGACTCCAAGTCCAAAACTCTATCCAATGCACCATAGGAAGATGTCTGATGTAGGGTTCAAATCAGAGAGGGATTTCCTATAGATAGCGAGGTTCTCTAGATGTTCCCATTCTGATATCTTCATGACCCACCTCTTAGCTGATATCCAAGAGTCTGGCTTAGCTAGACACACAAGAAGAAACAAATGGATTAAAAAAAATCTCTATTGTTGAGACTATGACATTCAACTGGATGGACAACCCATAGATCTTGTCTATTATGCTACAAATGGTCAATATATTAATCTCAAAATTAAACAAGAGAATGCGAGGGGGATGGTTTGTTTTTGTGAAATTGTTCAGTGATTTTAATGACCTTAAGATTCTTCTTGGAACAGATATTTTTGAAATGACAGTGATGCTGTAGATCCCCCATAAAGTCTTACTCTGATGCTTCCTCATGCTAGAGGGAACCATATGTTATTAAAAGCCATGTCAATAAAGTCTAAGCTATGGCAGTTTCTACTATGTAAGAAAGACTTCAGATATGGTTCTAGAACCAAGTTCAAAGAGGGTCAGCAGCAGCAGCAGCAGCCTAGTTACTTGGTGATGAATTCTAAGATCATGGCAACCCATAAAACAAAGAAACATACAAAATGGCCTTCATATTTGTGTGGCCTCTTTCCACTTCTGCAGCAACACTGCAAATAGTAGAAAAATGGGCAGAGGGTGATAAGAATCACACCATTTTTTTGCCCATATAACTTAAATTTAGCTATTGGTACTCTAAACGTGAGATCCTTGTCTGATGTCCAAAGAATGGTCAAACTACCAGAGGAACTAAATTGTATTATCTTGACAGTCTTGCTATGAGAGAAAACTAGAAGACACCAGCTGCAGCTAAATGTAAAGTTGGCTCACAGATTTTCTTTGGAGAGGAACATAAAGGAGTTGGGCAGAATTGGTTTTATAATGCATCCAAAGACAACAAGAAACATTACTTTACGGGATATTCAGTAATCACATGTCATGGTGCTCAAAATAAGTATTTGGGGAAAGACCACCATGAAAATAATTGCAGCTTATGCATCAACCTTTGTTGGAGAAGATAGAGTTAGAAAGATTCTGTGAAGAACTTGATATGAGACCCTCCAAATTAATCAGTATACACTATGATACTTGCTGACTTTCATACAAAGATAGACATAGGTAAGGATGGTGAAAAATTTGTTGGAAAATATGGATCAGAAATAAAAACTGAGAGAAACCAGAGACTTGTAAACTACACAGTAGCGTCATACTTATACATTATAAAAGTCTCATGCTTATACATTATGAATAACCTCTTAGAGGAAAGAATTGAAAGGCTCTGGAAATAGTAAATACTGAATAACATTACAAAAAATGAAAACGAATATGTTTTAGTAGACAAAAAATGAGTCATTTCTGATGTAGAAGTAATTTCTAAATTCGTGTTACATGAAGAGTCAAACCACCACCACTTTAGAGCAAAGGTTAAAATTTCTACAAAGCTGGAAGGAAAAAGGAAAAAAGAAGAAAAGATGAAGTGAAATGAATACTACTTCAACTTATTAAAAAGTTATTGATAATAAATAAGATATTGACAGGAAAAAGGATATAGATAATGATGACAATAATTTAAAATAAAAGTTTAGCTGGTATAAATTGATGACTATAATGAGGATTTTTAAAAAAGCCTAAAAATGCCTTCACCAATAACCATTTGATTTGCTTGCCAGAGTGGAGAGATATGGTAGCTAAGGGCACTACTGGTTTAGAATACAAATTCATTGGAAAAATCTTATGGTGAAGGATAGAAGAAGCTATGAGCAGTATCACTTTATAAAACAGAAAAGAAGTATGTGTGGGGAATCAATTGAAAGAAAGCTTGGTTAGGGACCCAATTAAATAATCACCCTGAAGGCATTTAAAGATAAAAATGAAAGGAGAACAGCAAAAGGTGGATGGAAATGATCTGCAAAGATTTTTGCAACGAAATTTTTTGACTATCAAGGGAAGTGGAACCATAGCATTTAGACTCTAACTTCATCATCCCTGAAGTGTTCATTGCATAGATGGAAATGACACATAAAGAGAACAAATATACTAAAAGTAACTGGATTAGACTAATTGTACCTATAGGAGCTACATGCTGGAAGTTGTACAATTGTGAGGGCATTGAGAGATCAATTCATGAGGTATCGGAAGGAAGGGAAGATACCTAAGGCGTCAAAAAAAATCTTGAATCTTTTTAAGACCAATAATGAGAGATCAACAACTACCATCCCATATGCCTACCTTCCATCTATAGAAAATATTTGTGAGACTTATAAAACATATGTATCAAGAGTATCCTTGAAGAGGGAATTAGATGACCTGTGTGCTCCATTGTTATCTGTATAATGTCAAGAAATCACAAGGAAAACCTCCAGCTTGTTGCATATGTCAAAATTTGCAAAGTTTCTTTCATGGTAGATCCCCTTTGGGGAATTTATGGGAGTCGCTAGTTAAGAATCATTAAAGCTAAAAAGGGAAGTGAGCTAGATGATTTCTGAGGTTCTTATCATCTCTAATCCTTGAAGTTTGTGTTAACTTGTTTTTAGTTCCATAAATCCAACAAAAGTGGAACTTTGGGGCATAACCAAAAGAGCTATCTGCATAATGACAGCAATGTAAATGACAAGATCTCTAAGAGGAAGTTGAACTCTTGAGTTTTGAAAAACCAACATTGGTTCCAAGGAACAGATAATGAAACATGCTTTCTTTCTCATAGTGGAGAGGCAGAGCACAACTAGAGCAGAATTCCATATATGTTGTTAGATATGGTCTTTATATTGAATGTTTTTGCTTAACGGTTTTATCTGCGTTACAAGAGAGGGTTCAATCTGGTTGGGGTGGAACTTTCCCCTTTATGTATGATTGTGATAGAATGACAACAATATACATTTTTAAAAGAATAGATCCCTTGCAATAATAAAAAGCATTTACTCAGCACAGCAGACTAATATGGGTTGCATGTAGAACATTGGGTCGTCTGCTGATTTCTGTAGTCACTCATTGGGAGTGGAGATGGTTGAGAAAGTACAGTTATCCCTTCCCCTTCATGGGGGTTATGGGCATGGCACCCCTACAAGCTGGAAAACCTGTGTAAAATGTTTTGGTCCTCCCTTCATACCAGAGAAGAAGTCTGAATTATTATAGTACTAAAAGATAAAATATGTTGATATTATATAATATGGTACATATATTTCATGTATTTCTGAAAACTTTTTCTGTATCATCTGTTGGCCTTCATGTGTTGTGTGCAGCTTCTACAAAATCCCCCAAAATTCCCATTTAATTTCTTATTCCAACCCACAATATATCAAAACCACTGTGGGGAAAGTTGCAATGTGGAAGGGATGAGTGTACAGATATCCACATTCCACTGTTCCAGGGTCTCTGGGGGGGGGCGTCTTGCGACAGTGGATCAAGTCCTTCTGTCCTTAAGACATCCATTCCTGTCCTTTTGTCTAGTTCTATCGGCTCTTCCTTTCCAA
This sequence comes from Vombatus ursinus, assembly GCF_900497805.2. Lineage (NCBI taxonomy): Eukaryota > Metazoa > Chordata > Mammalia > Diprotodontia > Vombatidae > Vombatus > Vombatus ursinus. Next base: position 27,780,503 of record NW_020954576.1, read on the forward strand.
GGAAGAAAGGCTCAGGGAGAAAAGAAGTGAGACCATGGGTCTTTGATCCTAACCTCTGCTCCTAGGTGTGAGGGAAGAGAGTGGCAAGTAGGACTGAGAAGAGTGGGTGCTCTTCAGGACATCCATGACATTTAGCAGATGTCATGAAGCAGATGTGGTCCTTGAGCTGAGAGCAGATTGCCAGCAAACCAGTCACATGGGCCTATGTTTCCTGCCAGAGGACCCTAAGAACACAAGGCTGATGCATTTTGTGGCACTCTGCCAGGGACATCCTTTTCCCTTCCCTCAAGTGCCTCTGAAACTTCCTTTTTTTTTTATTCAAACATTTAGGAACAGACGTGAAATTTGATGGATTCAACATCAATACCTGCAGAGAAATGATCAGCCTTTTGGATGTATCCTTTCAGAATCACTTTCTCTTGTTTTGTAGGATAAAAGAATTTAGAGCTGGAAGGGGCCTCAGAGATCAGCTTCATAGTTTACTGGATGAAAAATACACTTAAGAGATATAAAATGACTTTTCCAAGATCACACAGATAGTAAATATTGGAGCCAGATTTCAAACTCCTATCTGGTGCCATTTCTACTAGATCATGCTTTCTCTGTTTTCCATAGCCCCTAAACTCTGTCTGGCTTTTTGGATCCTCTAAATTCTAAAGTTGTAAAGCAGGTGAAGTTTGTCTTTGGGGAGAAAGTTCTTTCCTGGCAAAGCTGCCATCAGATCCTTAATTCACATGAAGGTATAAATGATTGATAATAGATTAATGTGTTACAGCCCCTGTCAAGGGTACTTTCATTTGAAAAGGGATCAAGGTCTTCAGCTAAAGGGGCTGAAGTTGTCAAAGTAGAATTTCAGGAATCAGCCAGCAGCTGGAGAAAGATGAGGATGAAGCTGATACCACCTTTTCCTCCAGCTCCCATATCCCTAGTCTGTCAGTAATTACTCCCATCCCTGTTCCAGTATCCCCCTTGTTGGTTACTTCTGCAGAAAGCATTGCTGGACTGTCTGCAGAACCAGACCCTAAAAACTTCTGCGGGCACATACAGGGCCTGGACTAGTCTGTCTAACGCACTGTGTAGCATCAGAGCTTAGAATTGTTTACCATGGGATGGAGGTTGCAGCATCCAGTCTGTGCTTCCCTCCAGCAACCACTCAGCAGGCAGAGGTGCATACTCTCATTACCATCAGCTTTTCCACTGTAATTGGTATTCAGCAGAGCTGACTCACACTGGGGACCTCAACAGGCTAGCAAGCCTTCAAGTCTGATAGCGAAGCCAAGTCCCTGCGTCTACCTGTGTGCCAGCCTGGTTGCCTTCATGTTCTAAATGAGGGCTTAGTCAGCATGTTGTGTCTCAGGGTACAGGACTCTTTGGTATTTTGCATGAGATGAAGCACTTCATATATTCCAGAGCCTACCCTCTACACTGAGCTAGGTATCTGGGTCAGGTAAGAGGTGTGTGGCTGACAATTTTGGGTCCAAGAGGAGGGCTAACCTCTTAAGGGATAATTAAATTCTAAGGACAGTCTCTGGATTGGGGCAACTTGAGCATTAGAAAATTAGAACAAGAAGGGAACTTTGAAATCATTTTCTTAATTTTGTAACCAGGATAAAGGAGATAGGGAGTGGTGAACATGGTCTGCCCAAGGTCATAGTGCTAGTGAGTGGTGAAACTCATCCCATAATACTACATTGTAGACATCATCATTTTTTTCCATTTTTAATTCATAGCTACAGTTTAGTGTAGGTTGTGGCTAAACTACAAACTCAGGCTAATGTTAGAAGTTCTAAGTACAAATTGAAATTTGCAATACTGTTGTCGCTAAAGGATATGTATGAGAGACCTCAGAAGCTTGGTGCCCTTCTCTGGGGTAGCTAAGCCTGCTTCAGATATAGGTGCTAGGTGCCTTTATTATCTTCACTTTACAGATGAGGAAACTGAGGCAGACAGAAGTTAAGTGACTTGTGCAGAGTCACACAACTAGTAAGTCTCTAAGTCTATATCTGAACTCAGGTCTTCCTGACTCCAAGTGTTGAGGACCAAAATCAAATCAATTCTGTCATTACTACAGGAATGGCATGTTAATCTGCTCCCCTATAGCTTTGCTCTATAAAACTCTACTCATCATTCTTCTGTCTTTCCAAACCAAAACATTCCTGATATCACTTTCCCTATATTTGTTGTCTCTTCCATTAGAATGTAAATTCCTCGAAGGCAGAACCTGTCTGTTTTTATATCTGTATCACTGGGGCTTAGCACGGTGCTTGGAGTATAATCGCTTTTTCACTCCCTCACCTAGGAGTAAACTGAAGCTCAAAGAGCTGAGATTTCTTTTCTAAAGCCACACAAGTAGTAAGTAGAGGAAGTAGTGTTTGAACCCTGGCTTCTCCAATCCAAATACAGTGTGCTTTCTGTACCATGCTGTCCCCTTTTTCATGGCTTCACATAATTGGATACAAATCCTTAGTTAACAACACAGTGAAAATACGAGTGTCTTTAGCACCTAGGACAGCGCTTATAACAGGGTAGGTATTCATATTCATATACAATCAACCAGTCAACATTCATTAAGCACTCACTATGTTCCAGGCACTGTGCTAAGCACTGGGATTACAAAAAAGGGCAAGAGACAAGTTCTTGCCCTCAAGGAACTGACAATCTAATAGAGGAGACAACATGCAAACAAACATATGCAAAGCAAGATATATACAGGATAAATAGGAAATAATTAACAGAGGGAAGGCACTGGAATGAAATGGAGTTGGGAAGGCATCCTTTAGAAGGTGGGATTTTAGCTGGGATGTATGCTTGTTAATTGAATAAGAATAACTTACCACGCGTTATTAGAGAACTCTACTAAGTGTTACTAGGTGTTATTGGAAAATAATATTGGGAAGAATGCTCTTTTGAAAAACACACACTCACATACACACACACACACACACACACACATCTACACACATGAAAGGTACTGTCCTGGTTTTAGAATGAGAGGCATGAGTGCCCTCTCCCTGGAGCTTATCAACTGTGGTCATTGCCATGGTCTTGGATGTCATCAGTCTCTGTGACCAACCTTCCATGGGCCCTTATGCTTCTTAACTTAATTTTTGCATCATGAAAATCTACAGGGTGTTGACAGTATATTCCTTGCTTTGCTACAAATAGCTCCTTGATCTTTGAATCATTCCCATCAAGACAGGCCTGCCAGTATAGCTTCCTTTTAAGGGCTGTCTGGTAGACAAGCATTAAGCAACAACCACTTGCTCTTCACATTGGCATTTGCATCTGTTTCCTTACTCCACAAGAGCCCCTGTGATGTTGTCATCCCCTATCTTACAGGTGTTCTCCTTCTTTAACTGTTCCCCATTAAGCTGTTTAGGCAGTTTGCAGTATATCAAGGATTGGCTCAGCACCTATCACCAGGAGTAGTTGTAAAAACACACACTGTTTTCTTTTTCAAGCCTGGGTCTCCCTACCTTGCCCAAGTTGGAAGTGCTGTGGCCACTCATGGACCCGATCCTACTGCAATTGACGCAAGAATTTTGACCTGCTTTGTTTTCAATCTGGGCTGGTTCACCCCTCTTTAGGCAGCCTGGTGGCCCCCCTGAACTCTGGGGCCCACCATATTGGCACCAAACTTAGCGTGGACACCTGATTGACTTAGCACACTGCAGCTAAAAACTTGTAAGCTCAAAAGGTCTGCCAGCTATAGCCTCCTCAGTAGTAGGGACTACAGGCATGTGCCACTATACCCAGCCCACAAACATTCTTTAGGCATTGTCCTTGAGAGGGCTTCATTAGTATCTTTCATAATGGGCAGACAGATAACCATGTTGTTGGGAATTAGCAACTTTGTATATTTACAGAACATAGGTAGACCACTGCTGTTGAGTTTTTGAACATCATGAAAGCTGATGACCTTTCTCCACATTTTGGCATTGCTGCCAACAGATTAATTGGAGTTGTGTAATTTTAGACCAGGGCAAAGTGGATAGAGCACTGGGCCTTGGAGTCAGGAAGATTCATCTTCCTGAATTCAAATCCAGCTTCAGATTCTTACTAACTGTATGACCCTGGGCAAGTCACTTAACCCTGTTTGCCTCAGTTACTCATCTGTAAAATGAGCTGGAGAAGGAAATGGCAAACCACCCTAGCTAAGAAAACCCCAAATGGGGTCATGAAGAGTCAGACGTGACTGAACAACAACAATTTTAGACCTTACTGTACAGATCTTTTCAGTTTCCTCAGTCCCTAGGACAATTAAATTTTAAATATTGCTGTGTCTTCTTGGATCTGGGAGACAGGCTGGCATGGCAGAAAGGACTTACATTCAAATCCTAGTTCTGCTAGTTATTGCCTGTGTGACTGAGGGCAAGTCACTCTCTCTCTTTTTGGAGGCAATTGGGGTTAAGTGACTTGCCCAGGGTCACACAGCTAGTAAGTGTCTGAGGCCATATTTGAACTCAGGTCCTTCTGACTCTAGGGCCAGTGCTCTATCCACTGTGCCACCTAGGTGCCTCCAAGTTCCTCTCTCTTTGGGCCTAAGAGGGGGTTGGACTAGATGACCTTAGGGTCCCTTTAAACTCTAAAGCCTATACCCTTTGTAGAATCTTTCTTACTCTTCACTAGAATTTGTTCTCTCTTAGTTCTGACTGCACCTCAGTGAGAATATATTCACTGAAAAAGTACTTCCAGTTCTAGGCTTAGGTGTAATAGTATTGGATAGATGTCTAGCAGTGGTGTGGTGCTGATAAGTGGGGCTATGCTGGTAAGCATGGTTATCAGTCACTCTTATTCCCCACCTCCCCCACATATGTTTTTCCTGGATGGACTACACTTGGACCAGACTTTCTCTCTAGTCACTCCCTAAGGTCTTCCTGTCTGGGAGGGATTTTCCTCTTGAACTAAGCCTGGGGAAAACACTGACAGAAGCCCGGTCTCAGTTCTAACCCAGCTAGTCACTGATCCCCAGTGATTGCTGACTCATTCATTGCCTAAAGGGATTCTGGTATAAGTATTCTCTCTCTGCCCTTGAAGTTGTAAAAATGAATCAATAATTCCCCTTTTCAGCTCTGAGCTCCTAGACAGTGCATTTTTAGCAAAAATCACTGCTGCTTCAAAATCTCTATTCCTTTCCCTCTCCTTCCTCCTCCCCTAGGACGCAGCCCCCCATCTGGTGCATCCACAATAAGTACAACCACATTAGCAGTGCTTATGGTTAAGTATTTATCTCAATTGCCTGCTTAAGAGGCAACATAAACATTTAAACAAAGAAAAGTAACAAACTTGTAAGAAACAGATTTTCCTGGTTCTAGGGGGAAAAACTCCATGCTCCCACTCTATCCAAAGAGTGGAGCAAGAGAGCCTAAGTGGGGAAGGGAAATGATGTGGAGATGGGATGGAGGGTATAACTCGGACACGGCATCCATCTTGACATGTCTAATGTATGATCTGCCCACATAGCTTCAATCCTAGAGTCTTGAGATGATAATCTCATGGTACTACTTCCCTCTTTAGCTTCTCCTCATTGGCTCGCATGACTACTCCATCTCCTGTTTCTCAGGGCCACTTTCCCTCCCTACAATGCCAAAGGATAGGAAGGGCTAGCTTGTCAGTCACTTAGATCCCATCAGTCAGAGAAAAAATTCTTGAGGTTCAGGGAAAGAAGTGCTGGAGGAATTCCTGCCTAACTAGCAGGCATTCATCTTTGGTGTCCTGATCTTCTTGGCAATGCTAAGATAGCACTATATTTGTCTTTGAGTCAAATTTGAAAGACATATACAGGAGATTGATCTGAAGCTGACGCCTGATAGGATGACCCCTCCAGAAGAAAAAAAAAATTGCAGGGTACATAGACTTTAGTCTAAACTGTTGTTGTCTATACTATGTCCTTAACATGTCCAGAATAATGGGACGGGCACTTTGGAACTTGTAGAACTCAAGACATTATGGCTGAAGATTCAGAAGTATTTGGTAACTATTCATTTAATTCTTTCTACCTCCTTCAAACGTTCTTCCCTTTCCAGTCCGAATTCCTCATCCTGAAAATTCATCCCTGTATTGTTCTAGGTTAATCTAAGTACTCAATCCTCTAGTTATAATCACCCTAGCACATGTTATGGCTCAAGACAAGATAAGGAAGAGATGAAAAGTTAGAGAACAAAATACCAACTCCCCAAACCAAAACCTCCACCGTCCCAGAGAAGTAATGACTGTCTTACGCTGGTGTTCAGGACAAACATTTGTCTCTGTTCTTACTCCTTCTGGGAAAAGTGGGCAGAGTTTCACCCTAGGAGTGAATCACTAAGGGTAGGGGAGAGTGTGAGCTCCTGAAAGTTTCATAAAGGATTATTTTCTGCTTGGCATTTCTTTTCTGTTTCAGGAGATCTACCAGGAAGTAGATGCTCACCACTCAGGGACCATCAATACGCATGAGATGAGGACAGCTTTCAAGAAAGCAGGTGGGGACATGATCTCTGGACAGGGCCTTGAGACCCAAATTTTCAAGTCTGAAATTGAGATACAAATATAATGTCATTGTGATTATTGATAGTTTCAGAATAAAAGTCAGCAGAGCAAGAGGCAACTGTCTGATCCTTGTTGAAGAATAAATGCTGATCTTTTGGTAAATAGAGAGTTCCTTATACCAATGAAATCATGTGTCTATCCAAAAATAAATCAGCATAGATTTATTGAGCACCTATTGTATGCAAAACATCCTACTAGTTGCCATGCCATATATCACTTTCAGTTTTTCTAAGAGCTTTTATTTTTATCAGGGGGAGAGATCACAGTAATTTTAGGACTTTCTCTGTATTTCCTAGGATTCTGTTGGGTGAGGAACCTGGAAAGGATGCCTGGCAGTTGTCTTCCTATCTCTCCCCACCTTTACTTTTATAATGTAGATATACAAATACTCAGATGAAAAATGAGAGAGCACACACTGATGAATCCAGCCCTCTTTCTGGAAGTTTTGCTAGTTAATAAGTTTGAACTCAACATTTTCTGGTCCTCAGTCTGGAGGTTTCTTCTGAATCCTCAGCCTTTGGGCCTTTCCTGATCCCTTCTAGCTGCTAGTGCCTGCTTTCTCTGCTCCAATCATACTGTATCTATTTTATATATGCCTAAATATATACCTGGGGCAGCTAGGTGGTGCAGTGAATAGAGTACTAGGCCTGGAGTCAGGAAGATTCATCTTCCTGAATTCGAATCCAGTCTCAGATACTTACTGACTTGTGACCCTGGGCAAGTCACTTAATCCTATTTCCCTCAGTTTCCTGGTCTGTAAAATGAGCTGAAGAAGGAAATGGCTAACCACTCCAGTATCTTTGCTGAGAAAACTCCTAAAAATGGGGTCATGGAGAGTTGGGCATGACTGAAACAACTGAACAACAAAAAAAATTATGTACATGTTGTTTTAACTTACTTGGATTGTAAACTCCTTGAGGACAGGGGCTGTCCTTATATCCCCAGGGGTTGGTATATCTCCTAAAATATAGTAGGCTCTCAGTAAATGTTTGGTGACTGATTAACAGCCATCCATCTTTTCTTGACCTTCTGCGGTATCTGTTTCACCACAATGTCTGATCTGAACCATATCACGAGTGATGTTAATAGGAGCAGGCCTACCCTTGCCTTCTACATTGGACAAGTGGGCCCTGTACAGAATCACTAAAAAGAAATCAATAAGACACATATAGCATCAATGGGGGGGAACCAATGAGGGACCAATTGGGTTCCTGATTTACAAATTTATGCAAAACCGTAGCCAAGCTTCTCTGCTCTCCTCCTTCCTCCTCCCCTCCCAGTCCTTGGGGAGGGTGAAGTTTCTCTGCTGGGCAAAGAAAGGGTTTAGTTGTTCTCTCAAACCTGTCTCCATTCTGTCCCTGCAGGCTTCTCTCTCAACAACCAGGTACAGCAGGCCATCGCTGTGCGCTATGGGGGCAGCGCACTCAGCATTCACTTTGACAGTTTCATTGCCTGCATGGTACGGCTGGAGAGCCTCTTCAGTGAGTTTGCTTGTCCCACTGCCCATTTAACTCCAGATTGGAGGGTGGGGAGGGGTGATGCTGTCTTGAAGCAGTATCTGCCACTGCATTTGGGAGGCTTAGAGGTAAAATCCAATGATGACGTTTTCCCACCAGTTGGCGAGAAAGCATAGGCAGAAAGGGCTAAGTATAGAACAAGTTGAGAAGATACTATATGTGGACTGAGGTCATGGTGACTGCCTTATCCTTCTGGAGAAGAGTTGAAGTCATCATTTATTCAACAAATATTTACTGAGGCCATATATATGCATATGCATGTGTACATGTATATATATATGTGTACATACATACACACATATATCCGTATGCATACATGCATATATACACACCCATATATATGTATGTATGTTAGATATCATGGGTGATAGATACATAGATAAAGACACCTTGAAGGTGACCATTTAGCTGTCTGCATTACTTTGGCCAAATTACTTCTCTTCTATGGAGAAGTTTAGTTAGTTTCCCTATCTTTTTAAAAAGGCATTTAAGGGGCAGCTAGATGGCGCAGTGGATGGAGCATGGGCCCTGAAGTCAGGAGGACCTAAGTTCAAATCTGGCCTCAGACCAAACACTTGACATGTACTAGCTATGTGACCCTGGGCAAGTCACTTAACCCCAATTGCCTAAAAATTAAGAAAAAAAGCATTTATATAGCACCTACTATGTGCCAGGTACAATGCTAAGTGCTTTTTAAAAAAAATTATCTCATCTGTAAAGTGAGAGGTTTGGGCTAGATGTTAAGGTCACCTTCTAGCTCCAGCTCCCATGATCTCACCTCTCTCGGAGCTTATAAGTAGCTCAGACCTCCTGAACAACACAAGAGGGATCGCTCAGGTTTTTCACAGGATTTAGAGTTGGAAGGGGCCTTAGAGATTAGGTGGTCACATGGTTTAGTTGTACAGATGAGGCACCTGAGGCTTGGAGAGCTCAGATGACTTGGCCAGCATTACACAGGTGGGAGATTGCAAAGGTGAGATTAGATTTCAAGGAAACAGGGAATCTAATCTAACCGAGGTGGCATGTGGGCCTTTGTTTCCACCGGCTACTTTCGGAAGGTGGAATGGAAACCAGTGAGAAGGCCAAAAGTCAGGCAGTCAGAAAGAAGGACGCATAGGTACTGGATAATCCACATGCTAGATTATTAGCTGTGGCATTAGGATTGACCAGAGGAAGATGCAGGAGAAGCTTGTGAGCAGGCAGAAGGTCTACTGATCAAGTAGAAGGCCAACTCTGCCCCAGATCAAGGTTGGAAAAGCCTCTGGTTATGGGGGGGGGAGGAGAGCGGGTCCAGCATGATAGCAGAGGTGTGGGTGGCTCAGTGGCCTATCACTAGATGTCTAATTGCATTCTTTCTTTGACTCTTTAGAAATGTTTCATCTCTTGGACAAGGACCAGAGTGGCATTGTCCAGCTCTCACTGGCAGAGGTAAATGGGGTTGGGTTTGCGGCACACTGCTTGTGTGAAAAGGGACTGTATAAATCTGTCATTCTGTTTCTACTTCATCCTTATCTCAATTCCAGAAGTCAAAATGCACATTTTGTTGAGGGTGGGATGGAGAAGGCTAGGGCTCTCCTCTTCAGCACAGATGTTTAAATTGCATGCATTTTAAGCAAAGGTTATAAGCCAAATTCTAAGCCATTTATGGACAGCTAGGTGGCTCAGTGGATAGAGTGCCAAGCCTGGAGTCAGGAGGACTCATTTCCCTGAGTTCAAATCTGGCCTCAGACACTGGACAAGTCACTTTACCCTGTTTGCCTCAGTTTCCTCATCTGTAAAATGAGCTGGAGAAGGAAATGGCAAACCACTTCAGCATCTTTGGCAAGAAAATCCCAAATCGGGTCACGATGAGTCAGACACTGCTGAAACAACTGACCAACAACATCAAAGCCATTTATAGGGCATGATGCATTATTGTTGGTGCACAGCATTGGCAACAGCTGCCGATGGGACGGACGTAGTATAAAGCGAACAGTGTAAATACAGAAGTAACTCCTGACTTTTAGGTGCTTTCCATTTAAAAGAAACACTTTGGGAAGCAGACAGGGGTTATGTAAAAGATATTTAACCACTTAATTGTTAACCATTTAATTATTAATTTAAAAAGATATTTAACTACTTAATTATTAACCATTTAATTATTAATTAATTAGATAATCAGTAATACGAACGGGTCATGTTTACATAGCACTTGAAGATTTAGCAAATGCTTTATCATCACAACTGTGTCCTGTAGGTAATGCAAGGGTTGTCCCCATTTCACAGATGAGGAAACTGAGACTCAAAAAGTTGACGTGATCTGTCTAGTCACACAGCTTATAAGTAAGTGGTGGTACAAGGACTTGAACCCAAGCTTTTGACTATGGATACAGGTTTCCTAAAGATGCAAAATAAACAAATTAGATCATGTAGAATATAATGAGTATAATGTTCTGCATGGGGGAAAAATCTTAAAATGCCAATCTGAGGAGCTCTTATACATTCTCTCAGTGTGAAGTTATGATACTAGTTGTTGAAATGTGTTGATTATTTGGGCCCTACAGAAGAAAGCATTGTTCCTTCTTCATTGAGGTTTTCAGTTGAAATAAGTAGTTGATGTAGAGGCAGTGGGACCAGGCAACTGGTTTTATTGGTAATCATGTCAAAGAATCTAGGATAAATTACATCATCTACATTTGCTTCAGTTTCTATGCTTCAGTAATATGAATAATACCATCCACTTATTGATCTGTGTCCTAAAGACTTCCTTTGTGATCATGCCAAGAAAATTGATGGAGGGATAGCTTTGGGATTTTATAGGCATCCTATGTCACAATTTTAAAAATAATTTAGAAGATCCCAATTGGTACAGAGCTATGGTATGTCTAAGTCTCATTTTTTGTGGGTCCATGGCTTTAGCCATACTTGATTGAGGGAGCTGTTAGTTTCTTATTATTCACCGAGCAATAAACCACACAGGCAGAGGATATATAAAAAAAAAAACTCACGTCCATTTGTGGTAGGGAAGCATCTCTTTCAAAAATAAATCACGCCAGCTGCCTTTGGAAGCAGTGGCCTCATTCTTTAAAAAAACAAGAACATCATTCATTGATACCTTTTATTTTTATGCTGCAGTCACTGCCTGAGATGCCCGTCTCTGTAACAAAGGAAAACAGTTAAGCAAAACCAGTGATCAGGGAGATCACTTATGCAACCTTCTGCTCCTATAGGTCCCCATCTCTGTCCTGAGAATAAACAGACATGTTTCATCACCTATTCTCTGGGATGAAGATCATCATTCCAATTAGACCTCAGTTGTCAATGAGTGTTTTTTCATGGCGGTTCTTTTGGAGATTGTGTACATTTTTCTCCTGGTTCTGCTTATTTCAATCCGTATCTGTTTGTACCAATCTTCTCCGTTTCTCTTAATCCCTCAGAGTTGTTATTTCTCACAGCACAACATTTATTCCATGTCATTCACATACCATAATTCAGCCATTCTCCAACTGATGGGTAGCCACTTTATATCTGTTTTTTTTTTTTTGCTACCTCAAAAGTGTTACTATGAATATTCTCATATAAATGGTAATGGCCTAACCCTTGTTCTCTTCCTTTCACAGTGGCTGTGTTGTGTGCTAGTCTGAGCCAACATCTTGGACACCTCTGAAGCTCCTTTTCTGGATGCCCCCTTCCACTCTCTTCCTCCATCTCACTTCACTCAAATCATCAAATTAATCTGTTTGTATTGTAGCAACTTTGCGCTGAGTGATCCCAGAGCCAGGCTGTCACACCTTCCCCATGCCCCCACCCCAACCCCTTCTAGGATTCTAAGGTAGCTTGAAGGGTTTTGGGTGGTTTCTGCTCTACTGCCATTGACTTCAGCCCCCATTGATTATATTCTTTTTCATCCCCCCCCACTTCATTTTACTATTTAACATCAATTAGCTTTTATAAAAGGATATTTACTTTGAAAATATAGCAAGAATAGAACATTTCCCCTCAACACCTTGGGGCACACTGATTCCTTTATTTCACCTCAGTCTCTGAGGAAAGTAGGCTCAAACTAAATAGAATTTTTTATGTAACACTGGTTCCACGGCTGATGTGTTTGTCTCTCTTATAATATATAACTTTTTTAAAAAGTTGTGTTTTAAATCCTGTGATCTCTTTTACACAAGTGGTTCAGAAATCTCTCCTCCCCTCCATCCATCTCTCTCTCTGTCTCTCTCTGTCTGTCTCTCTCTCTCCTTTCTCTGTTCCCTCCTCCCCACCACCGAAAAACCAAGCTATCTGAAACCTAGATCAATGAATGGGCCAATCAAAAGGGAGATAAAAAGTAAGATATACAAAAATGGTTCCTGCTTTTTTCTAATAAAGTGCTTCCAGGCTTTCTGGTTTGTAGGAAGAGAAGATGTGTTTGGGAAATGAGAGATTTCAGTTCTGCTGAAAGATAGACAATATAGTTAGTTCCTTAGAAAAGGTGGGGTGTGTCAAGGAAATCAAAGCCTCTGGTATTGGTTGGAGATACTGGGGGACTACCTAGTGCTATTAACAGTAATCAAATATGGCTTACTTGCTGTAAGAGAAAGGAGTCAATGTTTTGATGCCTTAGAAGAGTGGGTAATCGGGGGAAAGTGATTTTTTTTCTTTTTCCTTCTGCTCTTATGACAGGAAAGTTGAAATAGTGAGTGTATCAGCACTTGCCAAGGCTGAAGGTAAATTCTCACCAAAGGGAATTCATACCCTATAAATGGCTAGGAGGGAAACCAACTCAGATAATTTGTTATTTCAGCTAACACCTGAAAACTGGGCTCTTTGTTGTTGTAACGAGTAGAGGGTAGCCACGTTTCCAAATTGAGGTGGAGGTCAATTCATTCTTTTGTCTACAAGCTCTGAACATAAGCATCAAGGTGGCCTCAGCTCATTATTTCTGGGGCCATAACCACATGGAGGGGTTTGGGAGTGGAGCTTTGGGGGCAAATCACCCCATGTGATGGGGCCTAGGGGGGAATTCTCAGTTTCTCAGCTCCATGTGCATATAATATGTAAAGGATGAGATTAAGCAACACAGCTGGTCAGCCGTTTCCAAAGCAATGGTTCACATTTTACTGTTTGGGACTGCTTTCTTATGTTGAGTCAGCAGAGAGAAGAGGCATTCACCATTCTCTCTTGTCATTAACTGACAGAGCTATCAATCATTATTAGGCCAGCCAATGAGGACAATGACCAATTCAATTTGTCACCCACCAACCTGGTTATGGTTGACAGTGTACTTAACCAGTCAGTATGGTAGAAAATAGAGCTAGTTTTTCTTCCCTTATAGTTTATGATGCCGTTATTTCTGGGGCACCACTAGTGCAAAAGTCCTGGATGAGGTTTTTTCCCAATGCCCCAAACCTAGCACACACACCCCCAAGGCCTTTGTCCCTGAGACTTTTCAAAGATCTCATAGCTATAGTTTCCCCCTTCTTGGGTTCTTGGGTATAGATGTGTGTTTTCTGCTTTTCCCCCTCCTTCCCCGCATCCCAACCCTACTCCCTTCCCATCCTCACGAGGATAGAATCATAATATTCTGGAGCCAGAAGGGACCTTTTTTAAAAGACCCCCGTGATTAGATAATACTAATGGATGCTGTCTACCACCGTCCACACTAGAGGTGGCTGCCGCTTAATAGTGTGGGTCTCCAGAAGCACAACCTCCATCCCAGGATTCTTAAGGAATAATTTTTAATATTGTGTTGCCTTTCACATAAGAAGATGTCATATGCAAATATAATGCACATAAATAAGGTGTGCCCTTTGAGCTATATTTTCACCTAGTAGTGGGGTTAGATTTATACTGATTCATCCCAAATCTATCAAGTATAACATAACTTTAGCTGAAATACAGAAGATGGTCTTCAGAGGGTATGGGGGGTGGTGTAAACTGGAGATGGGTCAAAGTAGAATGTCCGTCTTGCTTTATGTGTCTATAAAAGGCTTTGAGGCTTTAGGAGAGAAGTGGGTTAGTCTAAGATGGAGCCTGCAGAGTCATCTGAGTCTTTCTCCCAAATCAGAGTGGTGGGTGGTAGTGGTGGTGGTGGTCAGGAGGGTACAATGAAGAGAGAGCTGGAGCTGGAGCCTGAAGGCTTGGGTGGGGTCTTCATTCTGTTATCATTTACTATGTATATGTGTGTATGACCCCGGCCAGGGGTTCAGTCTTAGTTTTTTTTTTCTCATTTCTAAAAACAGGAATAGTAGTGCTTATAATGGGCAGCTAGGTACTGCAGTGGATAGAGTGCAGGGCCTGGAGTCTGGAAGACTCATCTTCCTGAGTTCAAATCTGGTCTCAGACACTACCTTTGCCACCTTGGGCAAGTCACTTAATCCTGTTTGCCTCAGTTTTCTCATCTGTAAAATGAGCTGGAGAAGGAAATAGCAAACAACTTCAATATCTTTGCCTAGAAAACCTCAAATGAGATCATGAAGAATTGGACATGACTGAAATGACATAAAAACAGGAACAAATGCTTTATCTTGTAATGTTGTTGTGGGGGAAAGTTCTTTATAAACTGGATTTATAAACATAAATGTAATCTAATTTGATAATAATAACAGTGGTTACATGCAGTTAAGTAGTTAAGGGAATAGTTCATGGGACTGGGAATCAGGAAGGCTTGAATTTGAACCCTTATTAGCTTGGTGGTCCTGGACAAGTCCCTTAATATTTCGGTATCTCAAGTTTCCTCATCTGTAAAATAGGAATAATAATACTTCACAGGGTTGTTGTGAGGACATATGTAAAAGGCTTCGCAAACCTTGAAGAGGTATTATTATTGTTGTTGTTAGTCCTGATGGCATCCTCCAGACTGCCCGAGCTGAAAGATCAATTGTGAATAAACTCAGTGATAATAACTGCCATTTGTATAGCACTTTGGCATTTACAAAGCACTTTTACGTGTATAAATTTGTATTTGTGTGTGTGTGTATGTGTGTATGTGTAGTCAGTAAGGTGGAACCTTACTGAACCTGGAGTCAGGAAGACCTAAGTTCAAATTTTGCCTCAGACATTAGCTGTGTAATCCTTACTGCATGATTATTTAACCTATCTGCCTCAGTTTCCTTATCTGTAAAAGGAGATTAATAATAACCTACCTCCCAGGGGTGTTGTGAGGATCAAATGAGATAATATTTGTAAAGTGCTTGGTAAACTTTAAAGTGCTCTATAAATGGTTTATTATTATTACTATTATTATTTTGATAGCAAGCTCCAGATTGCCCTACCTGAAATAAATTCAACAGTAAGAACAATTGATATTTGCAGAGCATGTTAAAATTTGCAAAGCACATAACATATTATTAGCTCATGTGAGCCTCATAATCCTGTGAAGTACTACAGAGATATATGTAGATATTATATATACACATATGTATATATATGTATATACATACATATATATGTATATACACACATATATGAAAACTCATGCCTGCGATTTCATTGCTATAGGGTAGGGAACTCCCTATGAGAAAACTCAATCCACCAATGCATATGGCACCCCTTTCCCTATAGACTTACAGACTTATAGACCTATGGACTTAGCTGCCTGGGGTGTGAGAGATTAAGTGATTTGCCCTGGTCCCTATAGTCAGTATATATCAGAGGTGGAACTTGAGCCCAGATCTTCTTGGTTCCAGGTCACTATGTCACAGCTGCCTTGGCACTACTTTTATTATCTTTATTTTTCAGATGAGGAAATGGAGGACCAGAGAGGTTTTGCCTCTGGCACACAGCTTGTAACTGTCAGTGGCAGGGTGCAAACCTAGTCGATGTTCCTGACTCCATCCCCTGCATTTCATTCACTATGCTTTTCCTTGGCCTAGGAAGGGAAATCAAAGAGACACTTAGTGAGCTGAGAGCTGAGAAAAAGTGGTTATTGATGGTTGAGAGTCAGGCCTCAGACCATACAGTCCTTTTTTTTGTCACCTCAACTTATTATTATCTGAAGACCTGGGTTCAAATTCCACTTTTTCTATTTACTTCCCTCCCTGACTCCCTTCAAATCAATCAGTCAGTCAGCAAACATTTATGAAGCCCTGACTATGTACCAGGCACTGGGCTAAGGTTGCAAAGAAAGACAAAATGATAACAAAAAACCCACAGTTTTTGCCTTCAAGTGGCTTATAGTCTAATGGAGGAGACAACATACTAAAATCCCATGTTCTACGAGAAATCTTTCCTGATGTCTTGAAATGCAAGAGCCTTCCCTCTTTTGATCACCTCCAGTATACCCTGTATATGTTTTGTTTGTACATAGTTGTCTACACATCATCTCCCCCATTAGATGGTGAGCTCCTTGAGGGCAGGGCCTATCTTCTGCCTTCTTTGTGTCCCTAGCACTTAGTATAGTGCTGGGCACATAGTAAGTGCTTAATAAATGCTTATCAGCTATAGATTATTGATTCTATGTGGCTTTAGTCAAGTCACTTAACCTCCAGGGGCTCCAGTTTCCTCTTCTATAAAATGAAGGGTTGGATTGGAAGTGGTTAACTAGATTCGTTTAGGCTTTAAATCCTCTGATCCTGTGCAGGAGATCAATTTTCCTCACTTGCTTAGGCTTGTTTCCATACCAAAAATCCAGGAAGAGTAATACTTGTGTACAGCATGGCCCAGGGACCCTTCAAGGACTCTGAGCTCACATCGATCAGGCTCAGTTTGGGGGTTGGGGCGGGGAAGGCACTGATCCCCAAGAGGATCAGAATGTCTTTTTAATTCATTGTCCCAACCCAGAGTCAAATCCCAGGGAAACCTAAAAAATGTAGGACTTTTGCCTAAAAATAGGGCAGAGTCTAACCCCTGAAGAGACACTCAATGCACATCATATACATTAGGGGCAGTACAATGGATAGAGTTCTGGATTTTGAGACAAGATAGACCATAGCTCAAAACCTGCTTCAGACACTTACTAGTTGTGTGACCCTGGACATACCACTTAATATCCTAGCCTCAGTCTCCTTATCAGTAAAATGGTAATAATAATAGCACCTACTTCACGGGTCCTTGTAAAGGTAGGTAGGATGGGATAGCACATGTGAAATACTTTGTAAACCCAAACGTGTTATATAAATGCTGTCTATTATTATCATTTTTATTATTATGAGTGTTGGGTATGGAATAGCCTTTATTTTACCCATCAAAGAAATTGTGTGACATGGAGGGCCCACAGGAACTCATGAACAAATTCAAAAACACAAAGCCCTTTGACAGCTAATTATATTCCCCTTTTAAGGTAAAGATACTTTGGGATGCTGCTCAACAAATACTCCCCATGGACCCTAAACCTGCATCTTCTGAGTAACTTATAGCAATTATCTTGGAAGGTGGACACAATCTTCATCTCTTGGGCCTTGGGGCACAGCTTTCGTCCTTCATCCACAGGCCAGTCCTTTGTGGAGGGTCACCTCCTCTAAGAAACGCACTGTTGGTTGAGAATATCTCTCTTTGGGAGATAAATGCCTGGCTCCGGAACTTGGGAGCTCTCAAATTTAGGAACTCTTGAACTCAGGATTAGACATGAGGTAACCATCAACGGTGTGAACACATCCTCAGGATTGCAAATCTCTGGTACTGAGAAAAGAAAACAGAAAGGCCATAAGGGAGCAAGGAACTGGAGGTCCAGAAACTTTCCCCAATCATCCATCCACTCCCAACCCATTCCTCGTCAAACTTGCCATATACGTCTCCAGCAAGTTGGCATTTTTTGTTCCTAGGACTGGGGAGAAGAGAGAAATCTCTAACTGTCCCCCTCCACCCCCCAACCCTTATTGCTCTCTGGAAATCCAAGGAAGAAAAAGTGTGGGCAAAGAAAAGGGAAAAAAGAGTGTGCCAGGATGACATGTCCCCTCAACTCTCCAGGCTGTAGTGGGGGGACATTGGAGAAGAGGTGTTTGGCAGGCACCTAATATTTTACCTGACGGTACTGTAGGAAAGGGCTCTAGGAAACCTTTATCTTTCCTTAGCAGAGCGCACAGAGTCATGGATTATCTTTCTTCTCACATCCACCTGCCCCATCAGGGTTTATTCTAATTATGTGTAATCACAGAAGCATCTTTTCACAGGCCTAGGAAAATCAGGGAAAATCAGACAGACAGCAGAGTCCACAGGCAGCAGGAGGCCCTTCCCTGGCTGATGTCTTTATAACATCCTGTGCCTGTGGCAGGACTGACACCATGGTGTTTATTCATTATGGCTGGCAAGGAACCCTCCCTCCCCCTCACCTGGGGCAGGCTGGCTCCATTCCCTCCATGCCTGCCTTCCTTCCCTTCCTCCATCTTTTTTTTTTTGCTACTGGCTTCTCTTCTGAGCAAGGCAATGGTGTACACAGCCCCAGACACCTGCATACAAAATAAAGCATTTACGTCCAATGAATTGCTGCTCTTGCCTCCACTGCACCTGGCCAGCCCTGACTTAACTTTACTCTTTTCTCACCCCTATACATCAAGCTCCAACTCTCAGTCTGGATACTGTCTAGCAGCTCCTCATCTCTAGACTGACCAGATTCTACCTCTCCCACTTCTCTTCCATTACTGCCCTGCTCTCTGTTCCCATGGCTATCACAATAGTATAGACCCTCACTACAACTTGCCTGAACTATCTCAATAGCCCCCTTAGAGATCTTCCTACCTTGACTCTTGCCCTCACCAATCCATACTTGGTACTGATGCCACATTTTCTTATGCATTCTTCTGGTCATGTTATTCCTTTGCCTCAAAAATTATCAGTGGTTCTCTGTTATCTATTGAGTAATGTTCAATCTATATTTATTGTCGTCCACAATATTGACCCCTCCTACCTTTCCAGGTGTATTTCATTCTACTCCCCACCATATACTCTATTCTTCAGTTAACTGGGCTACTTGTATGGGTATGGGTGACCCCATACTTATTCTGTATTATCCTATTTCTGTGCATTGGTGTATACTCTATTTTTGGAATGTTCCCCATCCCTTCCCTCCATTCCTGTTTAATTCAAATCTTATATGTGTTTTTGGAGCAAACATTGGTAAATTTAATTCTTTAAACACCAGCTTTGTACAAGGCACTATCCTACGTGCTGGAGATAAAAAGACAAAAGGGAAACACTGAAAAGGATCTGAAAATGAAGAGAAGGAGGGAGAAAGCTGCCTGTGTATATCCATCAAAATAGATGCCACAGAAAGTGGCTATTCAGTGTAGGAAGAAGACTAGCAGTTGGAACACCCTGAAATTATCAGAAGACAAAATCCAATGAAGGAATTGACAATAAGAGCCGTGGCCTCAGGTGTGTCTATACACAAATCCAAAAAAGTATGAGTAACAAGCAAGATGAATCAGAAATTCAATTGCAAGGAGGTAAATTTAATCTCATGAGTATCAGTGAGACTTGGAGGTATGAGATTATCACACACACACACACACACACACACACACACCATACTTTATTTAAAAGAAACAAGATAAGGAAAAAGGTGCAGTATATTATGCAAAAATCAGGATTTGCTTGTTTTGTTTTTGTTGATAGAATGGTAAACCAGAAGAGTAGAGGCCTATGGCTTTGACTTCATCACCTAGCTTTTATTCTGGGTGCCCCTAGCTTAATTTATATGTATTTTAAGAGGGAGAATCTTGGAACTGAGGCTCGTAGCAGCACTTGAGCTTCCAAAAAGCTCCTGTGGGTTTTGGAGACATAGGATCTCAACCAGGAGTCAAAAGGAATTTCCTAACTTTAAGTCAGATAGATGTCTAGGACCATAGATTTCAAATCGGCACCAGAAACAGTCAATTAAAAGGGTAGATTTAATCTTACCAGAGCCACCATGATTGGTTTTTACTGACTGCCTGACTAGGTCTGGTGGCTCATAGCCGCAGCAGTTATGCAGCCTCAGCCTGACCTTGTCAGGAAGTTTTCTGTGCTTAAGTATTTGGGATAGGAGAGAAAGAGACAGAGAGTGAGACAGAGGTAGACATAGAGAAATAGAGGCAGAGAGACACAGATGAACAGAGACAGAAAGAGACAGAGGCAGAGAAAGAGACAGAGACACACATGGACAGGGAGAGAGAGAGAGAGAGAGAGAGAGAGAGAGAGAGAGAGAGAGAGAGGAAAATTCACCTTGAAAAGTTGGAGCCCAGAAGATGGTAGCATCAGACAGCTTAGCAACCAGAGATGTTTTGCAGAGACTAAGTGATGTCCAGTGGAGAGTAAGAATTCAGCACAAAGGTGGTGTTCAGTGAAAGCAGAAAGGAGGCATTCAACATAGAGATGACATGATCAGTAGAGTAATGTGATATTATCGAAAGAGGACATTGGCATCTCTGCAGCATTGGAGGTATGAATTGGCCTGGCCATCTGTGTCCTCTGACCACATGGGCTAACATGCTGTTTTCTACATGTGTGTTTTCCCTCACTGGTGGCATGGTAATCTGTGGGAGAATGTATTCCAATGTATATGAAGGGATTTTGTCATTTTTCTGTTATGCTGTTTGATTACAAGCTTTTATTTTGAGCTAGTGTATGCTCAAGTTGGCTAGTAAAAGTAAGTACATTAATGGGACTCATGAGATATAGTTCTGAGTGGGTGCTGAGAAATTTGAACCTAGGATAGCTTTTCTGGGACCCCAAGTATGAAGAGCCAAAATTTGTTACACTGGCAAAATTCTAGAATATATTTTAAAGGGAATGATTAAAGAAAATCTAGAAAAAGAAATTGTTTGGTTGTCCTTCATTCTTGAAGAGGACCAAAATGACAAAATTACAGAATGTTGGGGTCAAGGTACGGTGTGTTCAACTATGGCTGATCACACTGCTATGAACTCAGAAAGCTCTTCCACAGGTCGGGCACTAATAGTTTATGTGAACATTTGAAGTGGAGATGTCTCTAAATTTGCGCATCTCACATTTCTTCTGAGCTACTGTAATTCTGCTTTGCTTAGTAATGGTCACAAAGAGTAATCCTGACTTCATCAAAACAGAAAACGTAAGAGCAGGGATTCTTAACCTGGGGTCCATGGATAAAGTTCAGGGTATCTGTGAACATGGATGAGAAAATTACATCTTTATTTTCAGTAACTTCTAGATGAAATTTAGCATTTTTTCCATTATTCAATTATTTAAGAACATTATTCTGAGATGGAGCCTATAGGCTTTACCAGATTAACATACAGGCCCATGGGGAAAAAAAATATAAAAACTCCAGTGCTAGACTGACAAAATTTCTTTTTTTTTTTATAGGATTACTTGACTGGTAGATCAGGGGAACATTGTAGATATAGCTTACCTGGATTTTAGGAAAACATTTGAGAGGTATTTATCTGAATATGTCATATTCCATAGTAGAATTCAAGTTCTTTGAGGCCAGGGACCATTCTTCATTTTGTTTTCATGACCCCTGTGGCTAACACAAGGCTTTCCTTGAGCATAGTAAATGCTTAATAAATGCTTATTGAACCAGTGAATAGAACTCCCAAATCATATTCAGATAAACTGCTGTCTAGCCATACCTTCCCTATCTCATAATAGTGAAATTTGTTTTTTGGGCCCAAGAGTAAGACTTTACCTTTATCCCTATTATATTTCAACTTAACTGGATTTCATTCAAGTTCTATAAGAGCCATGAATTTGTCAGCTAATCCTGAATTTGTCAGCTAATACAGATTTTTCTTCATTTGTAAAATGAGATGGTTGCTCGTGATGGTCTCTAAGGTCTAAAACTACATGCCTAAGTAGTAGAGCCAGTTTTAGGTGTGTGCAGCCCTGATGCCTTTTGTTATGTACACACATCACCAGTAAAGGGCAATGATATGCCCATCCAGGTCTCTTTTGAATCAATATGACAATATAACCAATATGACAGCCTTTGCTGAAGTTCTGTGTCCTGTTTCTGCTTCACTAAAAAGAACAGAGATGGCTGTATAAATGGGAGAAAGGGGATTAAAAAAAAAAACCCTGGTTTTCAGATATGTCCAGCTTATTATGCAGATGCACATAGTCCTTTAATTAATTACCAAATTACATTGAAACTCTGGTACTTGTATAGGCCTGGGGAAGTCACTTCAGTTTTTGGGACTCAGTTTCCTGAATTGTAAAATGAGGGAGTTGAAGAAGATAACCCCTGAGGTTACTTTCAGTGCTAAATCCTATAATTCTATGTACACTGATTAAATGTGAATTGAATTAAACCAGGAAAGAAGAAAGCAGGAGGCAGAGACTTTAATAGATAAAGACGTTGAAGACATTTCTCCTTTCCTTCTTTTTCCTAGGCATCATTAGTCAAAATCCCCTCGTCACCAACCCCAGACAGAGAACTCTCTGGAGTAGGCCATAAATGAACCAATTAGGAGCTCTGCAGGGGTCAGCTAGGACACTTATTCCATAGATCAAAGAAGTAGCAGTATTTCCTCATTGTCTGTTTCCAGAACTATGAATGAAACTCACACTGCTGATCCATGTTAACTGCGTAGTTCACTAAAACTCCCAGATCTTTTTCAGATGAACTGATGTCTGTTAGGACCTATCTTGCTTGTTTTAATGGTTTTAATCCAAATGATGATGATGATGATAGCAACAATACCTAGAATTCATTTGTTGTTGTTGTTCAGTTGTTTTCAGTTGTCTGACTCTTTGTGACCCCATTTGGGGTTTTCTTGGCAAAGATACTGGAGTAGTTTGCCGTTTCCTTCCCCAGCTCATTTTACAGATGAGTTTTTCAACAGGGTTAAGTGACTTGCCCAGGGTCACACCTCTAGTAAGTGTCTAGGTCAAATTTTAAGATGAATCTTCCTGACTTCAGGCCTGGCACTCTATCCACTGTGCCACTTACATGCCCATAGCATTTATATAGTACTTACTATGTACCAGACACTGTACTAAGCATTTTACAAATACTATCTCATTTGATGCTCATAACTACTCCGGGAAATAGATGTTATTATTGCCCCAATTTTACTGATGAAGAAACTGAGGCAGATAGGTTAAGTGATTTACCCAGGGTCACACAGCTAGTAGGTCAAATTTTAATTCAGATCCTCCTAACTCCACTGCACCACCTAGCTGACTCTGATAAAGATATCAGACAGCACTAAGTCCACTACATGTATCTGGGACACTCCTCCACAGAGCTTGAAATCAAACTATTAATGCCTACGCTTTTGTTCTGACAACCTGACTACTTCCAAATCAAAAAATATCTCTACATTCTTCAGGTCATTGAAAAGATTGAGCTATTTCTCTAAATTTGGAGAAAAGTTTCCATGTGAAAATAAAGAACAAAGAATCCGAAAAGACAGAGAGGAATTCTGGCCATCATCCAGGAGCTGGGAGGGTAGAAGTGTGTGACACCAAGGACGAAAAGAAGGAGGACTGAGCAACTGGAGCTGAGCAATAAAGATAAGGCTCTGTTTGAAGCTGTAAGAGCCAGAGTCACCAGGGAGAAAGATGCTGCTTATTCCCCAAGGAAGGACAATGTGAATCTACTGGTACTTTCAGGTAAAAGATCATCCAATGAGAGTAAAAGTAATGGTTGGTCACTCCTTTTGGAGGGCACTGATACAACTATTCAATTCAAGATGCATTTATTAAGCTCCTACTATGTGCGAGGCACTAGATTGATTAATGGTAGAGGTCTGCTGTCTTTGCTAGGGATTCCCTGGCCTCCTTCAAGTCCCAGCTAAAACCCCATCTCCTCCACGAGGTCTTTCTCAATCACTCTTAATTCTAGTGCTATCCTTGTGTCGATTATTTTTCAATTTATCTTGTGTATGCCTTGTCTGTATAGGGTTGTTTGCACATTGTCTCTCCCGTTAGATTGTGAGTCCCTTGAGAGCATAGACTGTATCCCTGGTGCTTAGCACAGTACCTGGTAAATACTAAGTGCTTAATAATTGTTTATAGACTGACTCTGGTAGGATCGATATTTCTTAGGGCACTACCATGTGCTTTTCGAAGGCCTTCCCCCACATACATTAGGCTAGGTTTTTTTTCCTTAAGAGATATGGACCCCCTCCTTGAGACTGAATTAGCTCAAGTTGTTGGTGTTGTCTCCATTTCACCTGAGCATGAAAAGCTGTGGGTTCTCCAGCTCCATCTTAGAGGTTTCTGACCATGGATCAACAACACATGAGGAAGCTGTGCTCTGCTGAATTAACCTGCTGTCCTCACTTCATAACCTTGCTGAATGTCCTTCCTGTGCTATGGCTCATTTGTTCCAGTATTGGATCTTGGCTACTAGGGCACAGATTTTGTCAGACCCGGCCCCAAACAGCATGACAAAAAGCCTCCCCAAATCCATAAATCTGTTTAAAAATTTTATTTATTTTATTCTAAACTTAAGAAATAAAATGAGCATTTCCATAATATAATGGAATTGAAGAAAAGATAATTGTATATGAAACTACAAATCTATTATGTACATCTTGCTTTTCCTTTTAAATATGTAATAAAGTTATCATGTAACTTTCTTTTTCTTTTTTTCCTTCCCCCCTCCCGAGATGGCTACCATTAGACACAAATATATATATGTATGTATATATATGTGTAAAACCATTCTATACATATTTCTTTTTGTTAGTTCTTTCTCTGGATGCAGATAGTGTCTTTTTTCATATGTCCTTTGCAGTTAATTTTGGTATTTATAATCATCAATATGACTTAATCACTGAAAATTGTTCTTCAAACAATATTATTGTTTAAACTGCCTGTACCCTTTTACACAGAAACATCACTACTAGGTCTGTTTCCAGGATGATTTGGGAAAAATGAAAAGAACCAAAGTGTTCTAAAATATTTATATCAGCTCTTTTAATGGTGGCAAAAAACTTTAAATTGCAGGGATGCTTGTCCATTGGGGAACTTTTTAAGCAAGTTGTGGTATATGATTGTGATGGAATACTGCTGTGCTATAAGAAATGATGAGCCTGATGATTTTAGAAAAACTGATAGATTTGCATGAAATATTGAAGAGAGAAATGAGCAGAACCAAGAAAACATTGTATATAGTAAAAGCTGTACATCTGAAGACCACTATCTATTTCTAGCAAGTAACATAGGCACAAATAACGCTTTGAGAAGGAAATAGAAAACACTGCTATATATTATGAATATTCTTGGTCAAGGAATACAAGACCTTAGGGGAACAGGTGGTATTTCTATCACTGTTTTCTCCCAAAAGGAAGGGGGCTCAGAAGAGAGAGGTCAATTTGGGTGCTGCTGGGCAATCCTACTATACCTCTCCTATCAACTCATTATCCTACTTTTTTGCAGAATCTCTTACAAAACTTTTCATCCCTTCTCAAACCTCCCATGGCTCCCCCTCCCACCACTCTCTCAGCAGAGAACCTTACCTCATATTTTACAGAAAAAAAGAGGATATTTGCCATGAACTCCCTTCTCTTCCCTCTTCCTCATCTCCTATCACTTAAATGCCTCCTGTCACTTTCTCTTCCTTCACTCCTGTCTCCCTTGATGAAGTGGCTGTATTTCTTACCAAGGCTAACCTCACTACTTGTTCAAGTGATCCCATTCCATCCTGTCTTCTCCAACAGATTGTCCCCTCTGTCATCCCCACTCATTTGCTTATTTCTAATCTCTCTCTGTCTACTGGCTCATTTCCTAATGCCTACAAACATGCCCATGTCCTTTGCAACATGGCTAATATGGAAATATATTTTGTGATGGTAAGTGTATAATCTATGCCAAATGGCATAGTGAGTGAGGAGGGGAAGGAAGGAGGGAGAGAATTTGGAACTCAAAATTTTAAAAAAGAATGTTAAAATTGTTTTTATATATAATTGGAAAAAATAAAATGTAAACATTTTCACTTGAAAAATAAAACCTGTCCGTGTCTCCCATATCCTGAAAAAACCCTCTTTGGAGCCTTGCATCTCTGCTAACTATTGTCTTATATCTCTTCTGTTTTTTGTAACTAAACTCCTTGTAAAGGCCTACTACACGTACCTCAACTTTCTTCTCACTCCCTTCTTAACCTCTTACAGTCTGGCTTCTGACTTTGTCCTCCACCAAAACTACTCTTTACAAAGTGACTGATGATGTCTTAGTTGCCAGATCCAATGGACTTTAGTTCTCAATCCTCATTCTCCTTGACTTCTCCGCTGCTTTTGATGCTGTCAATCACTCTCCTCCTTGACACCCTCCAGTCTCTAGGTTTTTGGGACATCATCCTTTTGTGGTTTTCCTCCTATCTGTCTGAACACTTCTCTGTCTCCTTTGCTGGATCCCCTTCCAGCTCATGCGCTCTAACCATAGGTGTCTCTCAGGGTCCTCTCCTTGGCCCTCTTCTCTTCTCCCTCTATACTACTTTCCTTGGTGAACTCTTCATTTCCAATGGATTTAATTGCTATTTGTATGCTGAGGATTCTCCTATCCTGCCCCAAACTCTCTGCTGGCCTCTATCTCACATCTCCAACTGCCTTTTAGACATTTCAAACTGAATGTCCAGTAGACGTCTTAAACTCAGTATGTCTAGAACAGAACTCGTTGTCTTCCCCCCTAAACCTTCCTCCCCTCCTACTTTCCCTATTACTATAGAGGGTAGGAGTCATCATAGATAGCTCACTACTTCTCACCCCTCCTTGTATCCCCCCACCATACCTAAGCTGTTGCCAATGCCTGTCAATTCCACCTTCAGAACATCTCCCAAATCTGCCCCCTCCTCTCCTCTACCACCTCTCTAGTGCAGGGCCTCATCACCTCATGCCTTCATTAATGCAATAACCTACTGGTGTGATCTGCCTGCCTGGAGTCTCTCCCCACTCCAATCCGTCCTACATTCAGCCACTAAAGTGATTTTACCAAAACACAGGTCCAATCATTTAATCTCTTACTCAATAAAGTGCAGTGACTTCCTACTGCTTCCATGAGCAAATGCAAAATGCTCCGACTGACATTCAAAGCCCTTCATAAACTAGCCCCTTCCTACCTTCCCAGGGACACTGGTCTCCTGGTTGTTCCATGAACAAGACATTCCATCTCTCAGCTCTAGGCATCCTCTCTGGCTGTTCCCCATGCCTGCAATGGTCTCCCTCCTCTGCTCTAACCACTGACCTCCCTGGCTTCAAGTCCCAACTAAAATCCCACCTTCTACAGGAAGCCTTCCCCAACCCCTCTTAACTCTAGTGCCTTCCCCCAGTTTTTTAAAAAAAGCAATTCCCTATTTATCCTGTATCTAGCTTGCTTTGTATATATTTCTTTACATGTTGTCTGCCCCATTAGATTGTAAGCTCCCTCAGGGCAGAGATTGTCATTTGCCTTTTTAAAAAAATATCCCCAGAGTTTAGCACAGAGACTGGTATAGTAGGTGCTTACTAAATGTTGATTGGTTGTTGCTGGTTTGCTTTCTGGCAATAAGGGTGAGGTGAAAGTGTCCACTCAAACCACCCCCACTCCACAAGAAAGAAGGGGGCAGTCCCTCAGAGGCCATTAATGAGGCAAGGATTCAGTATCCTTCCACTCTGGGGCACTAAGGGAGGGGCATCTTGGCTTGTTAGTTAAGGAACACTAAGTGAGGGAGGGTACAAGGAAATTCTTGGTGTTGCTGGTTTAGAATGTTGTGTCAGAAAATGGGATTTGGGTTTCTGGATCACAACTTAAAACAAAGGAAAGAAATGGAGAATCCCAGAATTTGAAGGAATTTTAGGGATCATCTGTTCCAACCCACACCTGAAAAAGGCCTCCCTTTACAAAAAAGTCTAATGTTGCCTAATGTTTACTTAGAGACTCAAGCAAGTGGAAATGACTGCTTCCCAAGGCAGCCCATTCCACTTCTGGATAGCTCCAATAGTTAAGGAAGTTTTCCCTGTCACTAGGCTTAAATTTGTGCCTCTCTGAAGCTTGGGCAAATGCTCCCAGTTCTGCCTGCTCTCTGTGAAAAGAATTGGCTTCTCACCAAGGATGAAGTGCACCTTACAAGAGATGATAAAAATGTATTTGTCTGGAATTTTGCAAATCTAATCAAAGGGGCTTAAAAGTGAAGAAGGAAGCAGAAAATTGCTGACATAAATTTGCCGAGCAGGAGACCCTAAAAAGCAGCTAGGAAGTAGGAAGAATGATAGTAGACATGCCCAGAATTCATAGGATAGAAAATCTGAGAAAGGAACCAACAATAAACCTATGCCTCAGATATCTACATGTGAATGTGCAAAGCAGATTCAGATACAGCTGTAGATAGAGACCCAGCTTCAGGTAAAGAGATAGCAGCAGCAGCTGATTGACCACCAGGTAATGAATGTTTTCTTGAATTACTGTGGCAAAAACAATCTATTCAGGGGGGTTGCAAACTGGATTAGTGGAGGAGGTACATCTATATATATATATATATATATACACACACACACACACACATACACACACACACATAGATATACATATACACACACACACACACGCACACACACACACACACACACACACACACACACATATATATATAAGGCAATTGGGGTTAAGTGACTTGCCCAGGGTCACACAGCTAGTAAGCGTCAAGTGTTTGGTCGGAGGCCGTATTTGAACTCAGGTCCTCCTGACTTCAGGGCCGGTGCTGTATCTACTGCGCCACCTAGCTACCCCAGGAGGTACCTATATTGATGAAATTGGCCCCCTCACCCACTCCTATAATCATAGTATTATAGCTTTAGGGCTAGTATTGATCTAATGTCATCTAGTTCATCTCCCTCATTTTACAGATGGGGAAACTGGGAGGTAAAGTGACTTATCTAAGGTTATGCAAGTAGCCAACAGCAAAGCCTGGATTTGAACCTAGGTATTTTGATTCCAAATCCAGCACTCTCCCCTCTACTGATGCCAGTATATAATGAATTATTCTTCTCATCTTGTTCGAAGGAGTTCATATAGATACTGTCCTGGCATAGGCACTGTTCTATTCTGCCATTATTTTTAGAGGCAATTTGCTTCTCTATATATGTAAAATACATACATACATACATACATATATATACATAAAGCATATATGTATATATCCCATCTAAAGAGCATATATAGCTACATATACATAATATATAGAAAATATATACCACTATAACACATATGATAATATTATGATATAATGTTAATATATCTAAAATATGTCCCAATATGGAGTATATTATATATCTCTACATATATAGATATATTTTACCATTTATATTTCAGACTACGCCAAAGATATTGAAAGACTCCTTTAACTCCTTAGATTTGATGCAAGGAGGTCCATAATCACAGAATAACTACTTTTCTATGCTATTATACCCCTCTACTGCTTTACAATTAGGAAATACCTATCCCTCACTTTGGTGGGATCCAGGAAATAGAACAGTCTAACTTAAAAAGGACAACTTTCTAGTTGCTGCCCAGATTGAAAGGAGAACAGACAGATTTGTGGCCAGATCTTTGATTTTGACACTGGTCTCCTCATCCAGGGAGGAAGGAGGGGAGGGAAGGCACCCCGAAGCCACAGCCTCTGCAGAGCGCCCTTTATTGTGAAATGTCCCTGGGCTACTATTTGGAAATGTTCCTCCAGAGTGGGAAAGCAATCCAGGTGCACGGCTGAATGGAGTTATAGCATGCCTCCTGCTTCCACCTGTATTCTTGAAACATTTACTAATTAATTTTTTGAATTACACAGCAGTGCACTTCCTAATTACACGGGGGAAACACTAGCTGCTATAGCAGGGCCTTTATCTACTGAAGGAATGCGTCTAGAAGATGATCTCTCAGAAAAAAAGCGAAATAAAACAAGACAACCCTGCCCCCCACCCCCAGAAAGACAAGCTCATAGCATAATTGACAAGGGCCTTGTCTCAATGAGCACAAGTTGCCTGCTGACCCAGGAAGCCCATCACTAGCTCTGAGCTGCTACTGGGAAAAGGCTTTAATGGAAATCTTGCCAACTGTGTAAACAGCAAGACAGAAATGTAAATAGTGGCATGCAGAAATGATGCAAACATAATTACAGCTCAATATTATCAAGAAAGCAGATAGGTTTGGGACCAGCTAAAGTCTGCGATTGCTTTTCACAATCGTAAGAGGGTCTACAATGATTAGGAAGGAAAGAATATAGGTCACTTGTCCTGCCCTGTGGATGTCTAGCTTGCTTCTGAGGCTGTTTCTCATTGGGACAGCACATTAAGATGGGTGGATTTCAAGTGATGTTTTATTATCTAGTTTCACAGTGATGAGAAGTAGTTGGTGGTTGTCCGTTCTTGAAGAGGACCAAAATGACATCTCTATGTTAGAGTCGAGGTACAATGCGTCTTGACTGTGGCTCATCAGATCAATATGAGCTTGGAATGCTGTACCACAGGTTGGGGACAAATAGTCCATGTGAACATTTGGGGTGGATTCTCTAAATTTGAGCATCTCGTGTTTCTTTTGAGCTACCTCAATTCTGCTTTGCTCACAGAGCACAGCATCTTCTCTGATGACGGCACATCATGGTGGGTGGTCCTGTGCCAGTGTCTCCCACATTGCACAATCAATTCCAAAGTTCTTCAGGGAGACCTTGAGAGTGTCCTTGTATTGTTTCTTCTGACCACCATGTGAACACTTGCCCTGTGTGAGTTCTCTGTAAAATAGTTTTTTAGGCAAGCATACCTTTGGCATTTGAACAATGCGGCCAGCCCATTGGAATTGTGCTCTCTGCAGTAGAGTTTGAATGCTTGATAGTTTAGTTTGAGAAACGACCTCACTGTCTGGAATCTTATCCTGTCAGGTGATCTTCAGAGTCTTCCTAAGACAATTCCAATGGAAGTGATTCAGTTTCCTGTCATGGTGCTGGTATACTGTCCAGCTTTCACAGGCATACAACAAGGAGGTCAGCACAATTGTTCTGTAGACCTTCGGTTTGGTAGTCAGTCTAATACCTTTTCTCCCACACTTTCCTTTGGAGCCTCCCAAATACTGAGCTAGCTCTGGCAATGTGTGTGTCAACCTCATTATCATTGTGTATATCCCTGGAAAGTATACTACCAAGGTAAGTGAACATATCTATAGTATTCAAAACTTCTCCATTTGCTATAACCAATGGTTCCACATATGGCTGGTGTGGTGCTGGCTGGTGGAGCACCTGTGTTTTCTTAATGTTAATTGTTAGGCCAAAATTAGCACAAGCAGTGGAAAATTGATCCATACTTTGTTGCATCTCAGCTTTAGAGGCTGCATTGAGTACACGATCATCTGCGAACAAAAAATCATGCACCAACACTCTCTCCACTTTGGTCTTGGCTGATAGCCTTTTCAAGTTGAAGAATTTACCATCAGTGTAGTAGCTGACCTTGATGTCCTGTTCATCTTCCTTGAAGGCATTTGACAACATGGCTGAAAAGACCATGCTAAATACCATGTGTGGTAGCAAGCACACAGCTTTGTTTTATTCCATTGGTGACTGGGAAAGAGTGAGAGCATTGTCCATTATCCAGGACCCAGGCGAGCACTTTGTTGTCAGATTGATGTACAATACTGATGAACTTCTCTGAGCAACCAGATTTTCCATAAACCCTCATGAGTGACGGTATCAAAGGCCTTGGTCAGATTGATGAATGTTATATACGTTTCTCTGTTCTGCTCCTGGTGTTTCTCCTGAGGTTGTTGGGCAGCCAGCACTGTATAGACCATTCATCAGTCCTTTCTGAAGTACACTGGCTCTCAGGTAGATAATCATCTTCCAGTTGAAGGATCAGTCTATTAAGGAGGACTCTGGCAATAATCTTGCCAGCAATGACTAAGAGAGAGACCCCCCTGTGATTTTCTATGGCTATTTTTACCCTCTGATTCTAGGACTTCAGGGCAGTTTTCCTTGATGATTTCCTGAAAGATACTGTCCAGGTTCTTTTTTTCAAGGTGATTTTCAGGTAGACCAAAAATTCTTAAATAGTCTCTCCTGGATCTATTTTCCAGGTCAGTTGTTTTACCAATGAGATATTTTACATTTTCCTCTATTTTTTCATTCTTTTGTTTCTGTTTGACTGATTCTCACGCTCTCATAGAGTCATTAGCTTCCATTTGCCCAATTCTAATTTTTAACAAATTGTTTTCTTTTATTAGATTTTGTACCTCCTTTTCTATTTGGCCCATTTTATTTTTTAAGGAGTTCTTCTCCTCAGTGAGTTTTTGTGTCTCTTCTGTTTGGCCAATTCTGCTTTTTGAGGAGTTGTTTTTTTCAGTGTACTTTTTTTTTTCAGTTGGCCAATTGTATTTTTTAAGGACTTATTTTCTACACTTAATTTTTGTCCTTCCTTTTCCAAACTATTGACTGTCTCTTGCATACCTCTCATTTCTTTTCCCAATTTTTCTTCCACCTCTCTTATTTGACTTTTAAAATCCTTCTTGAGCTCTTCCAAGAAGGCTTTTTGGGCTTCAGACCAGTTCATATTCTCTTTTGAGGTTCCAGATGTGGGTTTGTTGACAGTGTTGCCCTCTTCAGAATTTCTGCCTTGATCTTCACTGT
Source organism: Vombatus ursinus (assembly GCF_900497805.2). Taxonomy (NCBI): domain Eukaryota; kingdom Metazoa; phylum Chordata; class Mammalia; order Diprotodontia; family Vombatidae; genus Vombatus; species Vombatus ursinus. The sequence continues at coordinate 27,812,993 of NW_020954576.1, forward strand.
TTCCATAATAAGAATCTATAGTACATTTCTTTTTGCTCATGGTGTTTGCTTATTTCCTGGCCTTTAAAAAAAATTGAGCTCTTCTGCTGGGGAGCAGGGGGCACTGACCCAAGCTTCTTGTGCTGGGAGCCCGGAGTTTGGTCACTGACTTTGTGTGCTAGGGCCTCTAATACTGGCAGTTGGAGGCTGTAGGGTTCTGGCAGGTTACCTGGTAATGGGCTGGAGTCAGCAACACTGGAGCTCTAGGGGTAGAATTGAGTAGTCCGGTCACTGGAGGTTGCCTGCTCACCCGGGCCTTTTCTTTCCCTCCTTTCACTTTCTTTAGCTCCTTTCAGGTGGATGTTTTGCTGCTGTGGGATGTTTCTCCACCTGGGGCCCTTGGAGCACTTCCCAGAGTTTTGCTGAGGCACTAGGAGACTTGACTGCTATAGGACACCACAGCACGTGGTGATTTTCCGAGCAGGTTTTCACTGGTTCCCCAGCCTGTACTGAGGCACTCAGGGTTGGTGTTTGTCTGCTCCACCACCTGGGATTCAGGATCTCCCCCTGGTATGCTAAGGTGGTGCTGGGATGCCTCCTGCTCTGTACTGCTCCTCTTCCCCCAGGGCAAAAGGGGCCTTTCCTGTTAATCCCTCAAGCCATCTGGGCTTCTGGACTGCTATACCCCATCTTTCTTCTGGTTCAGCTGTTCCAGGATTTTTCCTGGGGCAATATTTTCTGGGCTTTCAGGAGTTAATAAGGGACAGTAAGAGTGACTTACTTCTTACTCTGCC
>NW_020954576.1:27818765-27889062 GCF_900497805.2 Vombatus ursinus
GCACCTACAAGTGGTGACTTGACCAGGGTTACACAGCTATCATATGTTAGACTTGGGACTTAAACCTTTGACTCTAAGAACAGTTCTCTGTTCACTGTGCCTTGTAGGCTCTAATGAATTGCAAATAATGGGCAGCTTGGTGCATAATAGTTATGTATTGTTGAAATGAAAAATTTCCTGGTTAGGTGGCAATACCACCTTCTCAGCTGATGCCAGTATATAATGAATTATTCTTCTCATCTAGTTGGATGGAGTTCATATAGATACTGTCCTAGCATAGGCACTATGCTATCCTGCCATTATTTTTAGAGGCATTTTGCATTGTATACCCATAGAGAACTAGGCCTGAAATGAAAAAGATGGACATTCAAATCTCAGTTCTTTTGCTTGTTAGCTGTGTGACCCTGGATAAGTCATTCAACTTTCCTCAATCTCAATAATGTTCTCACTATGATTGGGTCTGTTTTATATATGTAATGACTCCCTCTGGGCTCACCTTTCTAACTCTATCTGGCATTAGAAGGTTAGATCCCTAGAAGGGAAGGGTTCTAGATGTAGGTGGCTATCCTTCTAACACTAGCTTGCAAGCCCCCACCAGTGTGCTTTCCCTTAAAAATTAGCCAGTATACCTAATTCTGTAGCAAAAACATATACTCAAATAGCATAGGGAAAACAGTAATATCAAAACATTTCCTCCCAGCACCATGGGCATGCTCTCTAATAAATATACACAGAGTCTGTGGGGGGAAGAGTAGGCATATACTTAAAAAATAATAGTAGTGAGGCCCATATATAGGGAGCACAAGTGGCCAAGGCAATTCCCAACTCCAGAACTATAGGGCCTCTAAGTCTATTTTCTTTCTGGAAGGTCCTCATGATGTTTGCTGTGGGTAGGGAAGTGGTATAAGTGATGGATAAAGTTGCTCTGCTGCTCAGATTGACTTGCTCCTTCTTGGATGCAGAGGCTTGGCTGGATAGGACAATCAGAGCTCTGTCAAGAAAGCCATTGATTTACTGGGAGAATCCTTACCAGATTTAGAGGTGGATTGGTCCAGGTGGGCAGCTCAGTTGCTAGGCAGCCGCTGCCAAACTGGGCCAAGCAGGCTGCTAAGCCTTTGGGCTCTCCTCTAGGAATGGTGTCTCTGCTAGATGGACTGATCTATTGGAGTCCTTGGATGGGCAGCTGCAATCTTTTCTACCTCCAGCCATTAGCTTGGCTGGGTAGAATAGCACTCTTCATCTGGAGTGCTAGAGTGACCTTTCACCTAGGTTGATGACCCTTAGCTTAGGATCTGCAGTAGCTTTTTCCCTTGGACTCCCTGAGCCTCAGCTCAGATGTTGTTTGCTGCCTTCAAGCAGAAGATGGGAGAGGTCTTGCCTTTTCTATTTAAAGTCCTTCTTGGCTCAAAAGCCCCTTCTCTCAGTAAGATTCTCCACTTTGCCTTAAGATGATTATTTTCAATTCAGTAAGCTCTGTTTCCTAAACTCCTTTAGGGATCTTTTGTGGATGAATGGCTAGGGACAAAATTATGAATACAGTCTCTGACCTGGAGGCACATTCATTGTCTCACTGACCTCTTCAGGCCTGATTGAACTATTCAAGTCTTAGACCCTTCTTGGGTTGGGGAATGTCCATTTTATTTCTGGAGGCCTTTCTTTTTACATTTCAACATCTCTGTCTTTTAGCTCTCCAGAATGGAACACCTGCACACACACACAGCTATATACATACATACACACATATATGCATATAATTATATATGTGTATGTATTTGCTGTACATGACTTAGCCATAAGTGTAGAACTGAGTTAAAGGTGTTGTGATAATCAATAAAGATGTCAAAGATGTTATATTATTTCCAGATGGCTAGTTTATAATCACTGAACCAACAATGAGTTGTTCTTTAAGCCTCTGGGACTTTTTGGTTCACCCTTTTTGCTCCTAAGTGAATGTGTGTGTGTGTGTGTGTGTGTGTGTGTGTGTGTGTGTGTAGACTTTTTGAGCAGTACAAACTGTCAATGCTTTGTATAAAGTGCAAAAACATGTGATTGGCCTACATTTGGAGAGATCACTGGTATTCTCATCTTTTGGTAATAAATATGTGATGCTTTCTGTTAAGAAAGATAGGATCAGATTGCATCAGAGAGGAATCTGGCAAAGTAGGTGCTAGTATTTCAGGTGTCACTGTGAAGCATCTGAACCAATAATTATGGATCTTTTCCAGACCTGCTGCTTTATAGTTTTGCAGAGAAGCTAGGGTTGGCTACTTCTCTTTATCTATGTAGCCTTTCTGTCATTGATCATATAAATGGCATGCAAGCTTTCTATTTTGTGTCCTATCAAACTCGTGTTTTTATTACATTGGACTTCATTTGACTACATAGATTACCAAAAATTTTCTAAATCTTTCTTCTTTAGGCATTCTCTCTCTTATTTTGAATTTTTAGGCTTCCCAATCTTATATACCATAGGGTCTGTGTGTGTGTGTGTGTGTGTGTGTGTTATTGAATTGTTTATTTTGTTCTTTGTATAGCTCTGGCTTCCTCTGCTGCCTTAACCTTTTGGCTTTTACTTTAAATTATTGATTAAGGGTATCAGAGATTTCTGATATACTTTTGTTTGCTAGATCCCAAATTCCACATTTCTTTTTCTATTCCATTTATTGGTTGATGTATGTTTAAGTTCTGTATTGTGAATTTGTTGTTGTTCAGTTGTGTCTGACTCTTCGTGACTCCATGAACGATAGCATACCAGGCCCTTCTATCCATCACTATCTCTCAAAGTCTGTCCAAGCTCATGTTTGCTGTTTCCATAACACTATCCATTCATCTCAGCCTCTGCCATCCCCTTTTCTTTTTGCCTTCAATCTTTCCCAACATCAGGGTCTTTTCAAATGAGTCTCATCTGGATACTGGCTAGAAACTGATGTGACCTTCCCTTGTTTTTTCTGCAGGTCTTCAAAAGTTTTCTCAAGATACTTATACAATTGTAGTACTTAATGCCTGTCTAGAGGTATATTCCTGGATAGTTTCATCTTATTACCAATAACCCTAACTGTGGAAATAGCTGAAGTATATGCTATTGTGCACAGATCTCGAAAACGTTTTACATTTTCTCTCAATATTGTGTTAGAATATGTTTGTTTGTGAAGTTTATCACAGATGCCAGCTTTTTGAACTGTTCTGCTTTGTTATAATTAGCCTATTAGGTAGACTTATTCTATAAAGCACAAAAAAAGAAATTTTTGAAATTCCTTTCTAAATATGCCCATCTTTGTCCAACATCATTATTTTTGCCATCTGTTTCATTATTAGGTAGTAATTCTGGGATTTGTGTTAAGGGTAGATTTTTTAATGCCTTCAGTTTCTTCAGATTTTCCCTCTTCAGATTAAAGTAGTTCCTCAGTTTCTGCTCTGATTTCGTGGAACCTGGGTTTAGAAATGAAATTAGGAGGGGCATCTAGGTGGTGCAGGATAGAGCACCAGCGCTGGAGTCAGGAGGACTTGAGTTCAAATCTGGCCTCAGATACTTTCTAGCTGTGTAACCCTGGGCAAGTCCAAAAGAAACAAACAAAAACAAAAGAAACAAAAAATGAAATTAGGAATAGGGACTGGACCTGTTGGCATAGAGAACTCAAAGATATTCTCCTAATAATACATTTGAATAATATATGAATAATAATGACATTTGAAAAATTATGCACTGGTTTTAATGATCCTAAACTGTTTCTTTTTTTTTTTTTTTTTTTTTTTGGTGAGGCAGTTGGGGTTAATTGACTTGCCCAGGGTCACACAGCTAGTAAGTTTCAAGTGTCTAAGGCCGGATTTGAACTCAGGTCCTCCTGACTTCAAGGCTGGAGCTCTATCTACTGTGCCACCTAGCTGCCCACTAAACTGTTTCGTGACACAAAACCCATCTTTCAAACCTTGATCTTGATGATGATGGCAATTAATCTAAGTAATACAAATAAAATAACAACAACTTGGAATTGTTAAAGCATTTTTTCTTTTGTTTCATGTCATTTTTCCTTCATAGCAATTCTGCAAGGCATGTGGGGGCAGGGAGAATGATTTCTATTTTATAGGTAGCACAAAGATGTCAAAGGGCTTGGGATTTTTATTGTTTTTCTTTTGAACATGATCTATTGTGCTTATGGTTTCCCAAACATTGACCCATTCCTTTTTTTCTTATCTAAATCCAACCTGGTCATAGTTACATAATCCTGTTATCTTTGTTCCTAATATAGAAAAGTAGCATGGGCATGATATGTCATCTCATCCTTGGTCAGGAAACAGTCCAAAAACACCAGCTGTGCCTCTTAAGACCAGATCTGACATCCAGAAATGTGTCAGATTCTTGCCTGGGTATGTGTGGAAGCAGCTTCTTGGTGGGGCTGGTGTGCCACTATAAACCCCTCTATACCTGGCAGATGGTGAATTCCGCCTTGAAGAAGTACTTTGCCTTCCCTTTCAACAACAAGGTCCCAAGTGACCATAGACACATCTCTTAGTGGGCAAATGAATGAGCTTTTCAACCTTTTTATCCACATGACAGCTATGTCCTTCAGATCCCTGAGCACTGCCCTCTGCCCTTCTATGTACCCTATAGATTTCCCTCCCACACCTTCTTAAATGTCCCAGTTTTTTCTATGACTAGCTCATAGCATTTCCATCCTGGGCTCCCTCCCACCTTCCATCCTGAATCATCCCCTCCCCTCCCCATAACCCCCAAAGTCTCTCTCTAGGTTCTCATCCAAAGGCCATCATTTCTTCTTAGAACATCAGCATAGAATGAGCGAGGTGGAAAGATTGTGGTGGGGGTGCTGGGTCCCAACATAACTCCTGCATTTGTTCCTTTGGAGGGAATGACACAAGCCAAAAGACCCCCCAGAATGAATCAGAGGACAGGTAAGCCAAAGAAGAAAGTGGAGTAAGACCCTTAAAGATGTCCTATGAACATCTACACAGCTGCCGCCTTCTGTATTATTGCAGCAGTATCTTGCCATCCCCCTAAAGGCAACATAAAACTAATAGGCTTGTCATCTGGGGAGATAACATTAGCATGTGGCCGTTACCATTTTACTAAATAAGTCATTTTAAATTAATTATATTGCACTCTAGAATGAATTAGCTTGGGTAGACTTTTTGGTTCTTGCTAATTACCATGTTGGTAGGATTCATTAGCTTTAGATAAACCAGGATGTTTGTATCTGTGATGGCACACAGTCTTCATGGGGCACCTTCTGCGAGTGTCCCTGCAGGAGGGGATTGAGTGGATTTGTGAAAGTGCTCAATAGGAGACTGGGATATAGAATTGGAAAGCAGAGCTGTAACTAGGGTTCATTATCTAGGTCTTTGCTCCAGGGGTTGATGTGGCAGGAAGCAGTTCTTTTTTCCCCCTCAAGATGTGTTTCATGTCCACTGTGGTCCAGATTCTTTTAGGAAGTATTTTGATTGGCTGAGGAAACAGTTATGTCCTGTGATTCATCTATAAAGCAAGCCTGTAAGATAGAGAAATTTGAAGTCAAGAGAGATTTTGAAGATCCGGCAGCTAAGAGGAAGGAGTAGGGATGTCCAGAGCTGATTCAGAAAGAACTGGCAGCCCAGGGGTAACTGGTCAAAGTAGACAAAGAAAGTAAGACTAAGTGGTGGCAGAGAAGGGGGATAATGAAGGCCATTGGCTCTACAGCCAACTGGAGCAGAAGCCTCTGACTGCTACCACCTACCTACCTCTTCAAGGATGGAAGGACGTTTCAAGAACATGTCTTCTCTTTCTCCAACGTCTTCTCTCCATCTCCTCCCTACCCCCCATCAATAGACATAATAATGTAATATGCTGCTAATTTACCCAAACATTTTCTGGAAACCTGAATTTTTGCCTCAAACATAAAGAGACTAGGATTTAATTAGAGAAAGCTATAAATGTAAATTGGGGCAGAGAGCCACGCCTCTGCCTAAATGTGAGCAATTTCAGTGGTATAGAGAAATTCCCCTACCGATGCTGTTTAGCACCTTTTCTGAAACTAAGAGTCTTAGAGAATCTCCCAGAATTCTGAGCGATTAAGTGATTTGCCCAGGGTCATACAGCCACTGTGTATCAGAGACTCAGGTCTTCCTGACCCCAGAGGCCAGCTCTCTAATCCACTGTGCCATGCAGGCTGCTTTTCTTTCCACAAATATTATGCATTATTAACATTATTTGTAGGGTCTTTCAAGGAGAGGATAGTGTTTTTCATGAAGGCAGTAGATGAGGGGGGAGTTGGGGGCCAGGGAACAGACCTTCACAAATAGAACTGTTTCCTTAATGACTATCTTTTAGAATCTCACACATTTCAGAAAACTAAAAGCCGCATTCTGTAGATTTACTACCACACAAAATGCCCCTGAATTAAGGATGTTTTTGTACTTTTAAGCGAATTTTCTTGCTAGTAATTATTTTCAGATGTCAGGTGCCTCTGATTATGAACCGAAAGGCAGCAGCATTTTCTTTGTTTTGGTTTGAGTTTTGATGTCTGCCTCTTACAATATTACTTTAAAATTCTAAAACCTAGGGGTAGCTAGGTGGCACAGTGGATAGAGCACTGGCCCTGGAGTCAGGAGGACCCGAGTTCAAATTCGGCTTCAGACACATAACTCACTAGCTGTGTGACCCTGGGCAAGTCACTTAACCCCAATTGCCTCACTAAAAAACAAACCAAAAAAAAAAAACCAAAACAAAGACCTGTAAGACTTTCCATATGTAAGAAAGCTTTACATGAGTAGTTATTGATGTGGGACTTCACAAAGTGCTTTATTTTAAAGTACCAGGTATCCCTCATAGCTCCCCTGTGAGGCAAGATCACTTTACAGATAAGGAAACCTGTGTCTAGAGGTGGATATATATTGCTTGCATAAGGTCATGAATTGAGCTACTAGCTACTGCTTCAGACCTGTCTATAGGGCCCAGAAGTGCTATCTGTCTATGATGAAAATTTCCTCTGTAGAAGTAATTTTTAGTTCAGATCAAATCCAATCTAACCCAATAAGTATGTGTTAAGTGCCATACAATCTATGGTACTGTGCTATACATTAAACAAGAAAGCTAGGGTTTCCAAGGGGCAGCGAGGTGGCTCAGTTGATAGAGCACCAGGCCTAGAGTCAAGAAGACCTGAGTTCAAATCTGGCCTCAGACACTTACTGGACAAGTCACTTAGCCCTATTTTCCTCAGTTTCCTCATCTGTAAAATGAGCTAGAGAAGGAAATGGTAAAGTGGGTCACAAGGTGGTAGAGGGACTTCATTACAATTGTTGGGGATGGGGTGGGGATGGGCCTGTGCAAAGATTCAATATTCAAAGGGGAGCTGGCCAATGAGGGCACAGCCCGGCCTGAGTGCCCTTGCAGGAGACCCATGTGGATATTTGGTGAGCCTCTTTCTGGAAGTAGAAAGGCTAAGGAATGGAGGACTTGGTTACCCACTTCAGAACATGTACAGGTGTTCTATGACTGTTTCCTATCCCACATCCTTCCCTTGGTGAAAGAAAACCTCTTAACTGACTGCTAAGTTAGAACTTGGAGTACACACAAAAGGCCTAACTGGTGAAATCACATCTCTGTCCTCCAAGCAATCTGAGTGAAGGTAATGAGATGCTCTAAGTAGGGGTGTACAGGCAAATATTCAACAACCAGCTCTCAGAAAACAAAAAAAAATGTACATAGGACATGCTTTTAAATTGAATGCATTATTAATATTTTCCCATCACTTGCTTAAGTCTAAACAATCAATAAAACAACAAACCAAACCAAACCTTGATTTGTAGCTGACTTCAGAGGTGTAAATGCTCTCATTGAGAACTGAAAAATCCTCCCACTGGTAGGAGCTGGCTCTGGCATTTGGGCTGGGGAGTCTCTTTTAGACCTGGTTGCCCTGTGACTTCAAAACCACATGGTGCCTATATGACTGCTGGACCTGTTGGGTCTACTCTTTCCTGCTTTTAGGGGAAGGAGTATTGGAGACAGAATGACGTTGTGAGATTTCCAAGGCTAGAGGAGCCATCAGAGGTCTAGTGATAGGAGTTCACAGCAGAGACTTCTGTAACTGCTACAGCCAAGCTGAGTGAATTATCAGTGTAGCCCCTAGGAGGACCAGCAGTGAACTGACCCAGAAACAAAGACAATATCGTCCTATAAAACAGGAAGTGATTCCATCCATCAATGTTGCTGTGTCAGGAAGTGAACTTGGTGGGGCAAATGCTTTGTAGCAACTGCTTTAGGTTTGAGCTTATTGTCCTCAGGCACTGAAATGTTAGCTGGTCCAGAGGAATGTGTGCCCATCTGTTCTTACACTATCTTTTCAGTAAATCTCTCTTTGTAAAAGCTAATTTAATTAGCAAATGATATTGATGTGGTAATCATTGGTGATTGATATTGGGGAGAACACATTGGAATTGCTAGAGCTAGGAGCATTAGAAAGATACCCCATAACCCTCTAGGAATATCCCTACAAATCATAAGGGGGAAATGTAGCTACGCTCTGAGAATTCTACTTGCCAGTGCATGTGTGCGTTGGGAGAGTAAGACCAGAGACTCGCTGAACATGGGATTGGAGTGCCTCATGTGGGGGATAGCAAATAGTTCAGCTTAGCTAGAACGTCAAATATGTAAAGAAGAATGTGAAATAAGCCTGGAAAGGGAGGAAGTTGCCAGACTGCTGAAGAGCTTTAAATGCCAATGTGGGGAGTTTGTATTTTATCCTAAAAGCAACAGGGAACAACTGATGGTCCTTGAGCAGGTTAGTGACATGTTCTTTAGGAAGATTATTTTGGTAGCTATGTAAGGTGATGGATTTGAGCCTGGAGAGGCTGGGAAGATGGGAGGCCAATTAGAGATAGTGGAGCGGTTCACCATTTTCTTCTCCAGCTCATTCGACGGAGGAGGAAACTGAAACAAACAAGATTAAGTGATTTGCCCAGGGTCACACAACTAGTAACTGTATGAGACCAGATTTGAACTCAGGAGAATGCATCTTCCTGCCTCCAGACCTGGCACTCTATCTGCTGCACCACCTAGCTGCCCTTACTGCATGATAGTCTCCTCCATATACTCTATGGTCTAGCAAGGCAGTCCATCTCCCATCTCCTTATCTTTAACTGTCCTAAAACATGGAATACATTTCTTCTCCCCTCTGCCTCTTGGAATGTAAAATTTCTGTAAAAATGACAGGATCAGACTGGATTGGTGGCCCTGAAATCAAGTCAAATATTTGTATTAAATTTGCAATACTATCTTTTTTTTTTTTTTTTTTTGTTTTCTTCTCTTCACAAAGACTTGTTAGTCTGGTTAACTATTCCTCTTAACAACAGAACATAATATACCTTCCTGGTTTGAAATTCTTGGGCAAAAAGATCCCTAAATTCTCTTGCAGCTCTAATATTCTGTGAATTTAAGCAATTGAAACTAGGCTAATCAAATATTGAGAGGTATAGGTCCTGTCTTAATAAATAGATTAAAAAAATAGGAATCATTGGCAAATAGAATATTAAATAGAATATTAGGCACCTGCTTGAGCAGTAGGACTTTCTAGCTCATGCTGAAGTTTTCATTTATATCAAAATGGATGTTTTTAGACTTCCTGATCTTCCTTGAATCTTTACTCCCACCATTTCATGACATTCCAGATTAAGAAGATGCCTTCAAAGTCATCTAGTCCACTCTCCTACCCTTCTACAATAGCCCAGAAAGGGAATCATTCAGCCTCTGTTTCCAGTGATTCATTCACAAGAAAACATGTTTCTAGATGGCTCTAACAGTGAGTAAGTTCTCCCTTGCATTGCACTGAAATCGGCTTCCCTTTGAAATTTGTCGCGTTCACTCATTATCTCCCCTCCTTCCCCAAGCCCATCCCTCTTCTGAGCCTTCCTATTTTTATCAAGAGCGCCACCATCCCTTTAGTTGCCAAGGTTGGGCAGCATCAGTGTCATTCTTGACTACTCACTTTCACTCACCCCACGTATCTACGACTGCCACATCATGATGTTTCTCCCTCCTTGACATGTCTCCCGCACATCACCTTCTCTCCACTCAGACAGCTACCTTTCTAGTTCAGACCTTCATCATCTTTCAACTGAGCTATTGCAATAGCTTCCTAATTGGCCTCCCTGCCTCGAGTCTCTCATCATTCCATTCCACTTTCCACAAAGCTGTCGAATGATCTTGTCAAAGTTTGACCATGTCATTTTCTTTCTCACTAAACTTGTCACTTCCTCTTTTAGATCAAACATAAACTTCTCTACTTGGTAGTTCAAGCTCTACGATCTAGGACTTCTACTTTGTCTTACCTTTATTCAACATTACTCTCCTTCATACACTCTGCGGTCTGACAACACATTCCATTTTCCATCTTCTTCCTTGCCTTTGTACGGCCTGTTCTAAAACATGGAATACATTTCCTTCTCCCTTCTGCCTCTTGGAATTCCCCTGGTTTCCTTGAAGACTCAGATCATGCTCATATCTTCTGAAAGAAATCATTTCTGCTACTCTCCAGCCACCAAGGTTACCTTGTATCTGCTGTGTATATACATATATGTGCCTGTTCTCTCTCTTATTAGGTCAGCTCCTTGAGAGGAGAGACAATTTTACTTTTGTCCTTGCACCCTCAATATATAGCATAGAGACTGGTATATTGCAGGTAATTAATAAATGCTTGTTGATTGATTTTGCCCACTGGGCTTATAGTAATTCCATGGTCTGGAGCAACCCAGGCTGTCTAGTCCCTCTTCCTAATGCCATCTCCTCATATTTTTTTGAAGATAGCTATCATCACTTTCCTAAGTCTTCCCTTCTCCAGGCTCTAGACCTTCTATTTCCTTCCACTTTTCTTTACATACCATGATTTTAAGATGTTCCCATAACATTCTGAATACCTGAGTTGGGACTCATTTGCAGTTGGTCATTGTGCCTCTTAAAATGTAGCTTCTAAACCTAAACACAGAACTTCAGAAACAGACTAGAGTACAGTGGGATTATCACCTCTCTTTTTCTGCACACCATGCTTCTAATACCTTATCTATCATGTTCTCCAATTGTCTCTTATTTGTGTTTATTTTGCCCTTTCAGATCTTCAATTACTGCCTTTGGCTGAGAAGGCAAAGCAAAGTAGGAAGTGAAACCTTCCACTTGCTCTCTTTTGCCCATCTTCACCAACCCATGGAGCTCCTCTATTAAATTAGACCTGCGAAGTGAGGTGATATTCATAAAAGGGCTTATCACAGCGCCTGGCATATAGTAGGCACTTAATAAATGTTTGTTTTCTTCCTCTCCTCCTTTTTTATTGTCCTCTTTGGTTTGGTTGGCTTTTTATTCCTCTCCTCTCTTTTTTATTGTCCTCTTTGGTTTGGTTGGCTTCTTGCTATGTCCTTTCTGGTAGGCTTTGCTTGGGGTTTTTGCTTTTTGGAATATTCTATAAGAGAAGTGTGACATTAGTAGTGAACAAAACTGTTTCCTAAGCACTTGTCCCAAACTTCATTTACCAGCTTAAGTTTTGCTACTTGTGTGGCCTTGGGGGAAGTAATTTTATTTCTCTGGGCTTCAGTTTCCTCATCTCTAAAATGATAAGGTTTGGATTAGATGTTCCCTGAATTCTCTTCTGTCTCTAGGTCTTAGGGACTGTATTGGGACATTGAGAAGGAAAGGAAGAAGGACTGGCAGAGGAGGGAGGGAGGATGAGCTTAGTCCAACAGAGCTTGAATGAATCATAAAAGAACCCAAGTGAATGCCAAGGTTGGGTTGATGTGGGGGATGACAATATGGAGGTCACATGGTAAGACTCAGCTCTGCAGGTGGACAAAGGGAAAAGGTCAAAGGGATGTTGTTAGTGACTGAGCAAACTGCACTGTCACACCCTCAAGCTGGTACTCATACTTTTTAATTGACAAGGACTCATGAATACTAATTAGACACTCAAGACAGAGCATGGTTACATACGTTAGTTATATTTAGTCAGTTAGTTAATATTTGTAGAATGTTACTGTGGCTAGGATGATTGAGAAGTCATCAGAGGGAGTGGAGTGCGTCTTGCCCAGGGCTTACTTTCAGGCTGTGACTAGCTAATAAACCATTCATGAACCAGAGCAATAGATCATTATGATTCTATACACAACACATCCTCGGGGGATCTCTGTGTGGTATGAGGTGTCAGGGGGAACTTTGGAGAGAAGACAGCATTTTAGAGGTCATCAAAGGAGGGCAGGAAATGACTGCAACCATCAAAGCTTGACCTACCAAGGGGTTTAGTCCTAGTAGTAGTAGAAAGGGAAATGCCAAGGAACATCTACCACACCAGCTCAAATGGAAAGGACAAATGGGACCAAAAACCTCATTTTTGCCATCCTATACTACTCCTGTCTTCCTTGGATTTGACATTTCACTTCCTCCCTAGTTCATCACTTATTCCACCCAATCTTTCCTTGATCTTATTGGCAAAGAGACTAAGGTACAGCTCTAGGCACACTGAGGTTTCTGGCTATTAAACCCTCACCTCCTCTCATACTTAGACTATACATTGACACTACTTTTGGCTTTGTGGATTTCCCTGCTGGCGTCTTCTAGACACTGTTCTTTACTTTTTCATTGATGTATTCTGCTCATGAATTGCATCCACCAAGTCTCAATAATACCCAAGAAGTAATATTTTGTTTTTTACGTCCTTATGTTAAAATTTCAAGTTAAATTTGTTCAAGACCTTTATTCTCTACACTCTCTGCTGGATAGACATCTAAGGCAATGAGTATTCTTTTTAGTCCCTTTTCCCAGTTATTTCTCCTGTGATTCCCCAACTACTAGAAGCACCCCATCTACTATGGTTTCCTTTTCTATCTCAGCTATATTGTCCTCTATAGGATCCAGGTTTAAACTTTAATCTATGAGTTCCCCTCCTTCTTTCCATTTCTAATTTAAAGTTATTTTTGATCAGACTCGTAAATCTCCAACTAAAATGCTGTTTCCAGTCCCCAGGAACTGTCCCTATACTGGAACCCATCATTCTAGTATCTTAAGCATGTATCAGGAAGCCAAATCCTATTCTTTGGCACCCCTAATAGCTAGCTGCTCATTTGTCCTAGCTTCCTTTCTCTTCCAAAATGCCCACTTTCAATTAGAAAAAATGAAAATATCACCTATGTTCCACATTCCTAAGTTTTTCTGGTACCATTATTTGCTTCACCTTATATCAGCAATACTGAGCAACAGTTGGCATGTTTTACTGGTCCTGCCAGGCTTTACCTGATTTCTCAGATACATAATGGTAGTCATTGAAAGTGATCAATTTGTCATTGACTAGCCACTTTGAACCTATTTTGTTTAGCAACTTTTCCTTTTTTTTAATTTAGCGAGTGTGCAATATAAGCCAGCTCACCTCCTGCCTCATTGATCACAAATACCACGTTTGTCAAATCCGAAGCACTTTGCTGATGATAGTATTGACGTTGAGAATGAAAGGAAATCACTGAAAAAAAAATGTCCTTGACAGATTTACTGTGGCCCCAGATGTGTAATCCATGGTTCTTTAAGCATTAAGAATAGGAAGTTTGTGGAATTACTGAACTCTCCCAGCTAGAGACCTCAGGATGATCAGCTAGAGAGGATGGGATCTGATTCATGAATCACAGAATACTAGAGCTGAAAACAATCTTAGAGATGGATATGGTCTAAGCCTTGCTTTTGTATTAACTAGAACCCAAGTTAGTGGAAGTTAGATGAATTCCATCTCCAGGAAGGCACACATAGAGTTAGTTGCCTGTGATCATGGGATTCTTGATTTAGAGCTGAAAAAGAACTTAGAGGCCATTTAATCCACTCCTTTCATTTTAGGAGTGAGGGAATTGAAGTCTAGAGAAGTGAGGTGACTTATCACTTTGGATCCAAGTCCTCTGATGTTGGTGTTTTTTCTATTGTACCAGGATGCTGTCCTCATTCTAGGAGTTACTTTGAAAGGACCATATTAGGTTATACCTGAGGTTCACATTGTATATTCAATTAGAGATTTTTTCCCCACTGTTGTTGACAAAATCTCCCAGAGTGCACTGGGAAGCCAATTTCCTTGACAAGATTCATGGCACAATCTCCAACTTTTCTCTAATTTCCCCTGCAAGAATCTGAGCATGATCAGAGAGGCAGTGTTGCCAAGAGGCCCCTGGGCTGAATGGAGCTTTGTCACAAATGAATTTCCAAGAGAATCCTTGGCTGTAACATTAAGTGCATGGCCAGTATGCAATTTCAAGTATTCTAGGGAATAAGAGCAGATCCTCTTACCCAAATCAATACTGAAAATGAGGTCCTTTGACAGCCTGAAATAGTTTACCTCTCAAGTGTTTTTCCCCTCCTGAAAACCATTTATTTTTATCTGCTCTAAAGTGCCATGTTTGAGACACCAGCTTTAGCTTGAGAGTGTTCTAGCTCAATGTCCCTCAACAAGCAGACCGAGTGGGAGATGCCCCTTTTCCAAATCTGAAGGCAATCACCCCGAGGTTGTAGGCAATCCATCCAGAGGCCCGTGTCCAGAAGGAACATACTGATCTCTGCACAGAGAACTCTGCAGTTAAGGATCTTTCTTCAAAAGTTATCGTGTGTGTGTGTGTGTGTGTGTGTGTGTGTAGATGCACACATATACATGATAATATACACACATATATATTGCATATACATATACACGAATGTGTTGTCTCCCCCAACGGAGTACAAGTTCCTTTTAGTCAAAGATCATTTCCTTTTTGTCTTTGTATTTCCCAACGCCGAGCACAGTTCCCTGGAACCCAGAAGGTGCTTAATAAATGCTTGATTGCTTCATTCCTCTGATGATGAACCAATGCCCAGACTAATCCTCAAACATAGACACCCCCATCTAGAAACCAAGTAAATGGGCATCCTCTCTTTATTTTTGATATGCATGAATATGTGCATATATACATACATGTACATATATAGTTCCCATATGAGAGACAGGAAAGGTACATGAATATGGTTCTTTGTGACTACGATTCTATATTTAAAGCCTGTCTTCAGAAGTTTCTGACCTTGACTAGGGGAAGCATTAGCCACAGCTACCTCTCTGATATTTTATTTTATTTTATTTTTTCTTTTGTTAATATGTATTGAGCATCTACTGTCTGCAGAGCTTTGTGTTGGCTGTCCAGGTAAACAAATGCCCTTGGGAGAATCATTTAATATAATAGAAAGAGGAAGGAAGGAAGGAAGGAAGGAAGGAAGGAAGGAAGGGAAGGAGGGAGGGGGGAGGAAACAAACATTTATTAAGTGTCTAGTATGAATCAGGTACCTTGCTAAGCACTTTACAAATATTATCTAATTTGATCCTCACAACTCCGGAAGGAAGATGCAATTATTATCCATATTTTATAGTTGAGGAAACTGAGACAGACAAAGGTTAAGTGACTTGCCTAGGGCCACATAGCTAGTGTTTGAGGATAGATTTGAATTCATGTCCTCCCAACTTCAGACCGAGGAAAAATAAGCACTGGACTTGGAATCAAAAGACCTTAGTTCAAATCTCACCTAGGGGGAAAAAAAAAAAAAGCAAAACTCAATCCCCTTTTCCCTACTACCCATTAACTTTATGACCTTGGATAAATCACTTCATCTTGCTAGGCTTCCATTTCCTCCTCTCTAAAATGAGGAGATTGGACTAGATTACCTGCAAGATTCCAGCTCTAAATCTATAATCCTATGAATTATAGTCTATATGTAAAAGAGACAGGACACTCATGCATGAAACAACTGAAGAACATTTTACAGAGCAATAGACCTATAAGTATAAATTAAATATGTGACACCTGACTTTATGAAACAGGTGTTCCTAAAAAATTGTGTGTAAATCAAACCACATTTTCCAATTGATTTAAAACATACTGTACTGGGAAGAGTATTGGACTTGACTTCAGACAAACCCGGGTTCATGTCCTAACTCTGATGCATCTCTTGTAGCAAATCACTTCACCTAGGACTCTGGCCTTCATCTGGAAGCAAGGATAATACCTGTACTAACTACCTCACAGATCACTCGTGAGGCAAGTGCTTTGTAAACTATAAAGAACAATATAAATATGAATCACTGTTATTTCAGAGAGATACTTTATCCTTATTTATAGTTGATATATCACTGGCAGTGACTCTTAACGCCACAGTTTTCAATTTCTTTTTTTCTATTTTTTTCCTCTCTCAACAAATATACAAATATCTCATGGAGGTGCCATTTTAAAACGACCTCTGAAGTACGTGTCTTTCAGTAGCCCCTTATTGGCAAGGAGGCTCATGGGAAGCATAGTTGTTTTTTTTTTCTAGCTGGAAGGAGTAATTGAAGAATCATGGGAGGAAGCAGCCTTTTAGGGATAGGGGAGCCTGGAACTATTCCTTTCTGTGTAGAGGAGAAGGGTTAAGAGCTGACTGGCATCATCAGTGCATGGTAGGGAAGGGTGCTATTATCCCAAACTGAATATACTTACGAGTAATCAGATCCTTATCTGGATCACTGATCCATTAAGGGCATAATTTGCCTGTGCAGAATTTGCTGTTGTCCTGACCGTACCTGCTTACTTCACTGGGATACAATGAAGTTATCCCCTCTCCACCATCTTTCCCCTGCCTCATTTATGTCTCAGGAACTACCATGACTACCCTTGGGAGTTTTCTGCTCTATTTAAAGCTTGTTTATTTTCTGTCTGTGCTTTTATGAGTGACTTTGTCTCTAGTCAAAGATGGGTTGATTGGTGTGGCAACCTAAGCAAGAATTTTGCTATCAAAGAGTGGTACATGCATGGGAAGAAAGGTCAGAATGGCATGCTGAGACAAATTTTCTTAGACTTAACCATGAGCCTGTATTAAGTTTCCTCTCTGTCTACATGGAATGGGACTACACTTGTAAAAGAAATAATCTTGTAATTGCAATTTGAATCACTAGCAATTAATCTCATCTTGTTTGAAAATTAGTATTTTTACATATAGGCTTTTATTAATGTGAGGTACAACAATAGTATCACCTAAGTGAATCAAATGGGCATGTCTTCTGGTGTCCCTATAATCTGACTATACGTAGATATCTTCTAAGATACTTAATTTCTTTCTCTAGTCTCTCATGCCCATTTTAGGATTGTAGGATGGAATAATCTCTGGGTATTCTTGGGCTCTAAGTGTTGACAATCATTCATTCATTCATTCAAAGAATATTTGTTGAACTCTTACTGTGTGCAAGACATACACACTGTAGCACAGTGCCCTCTCTCTCTATTAGTGTGTACATATATAAGTATATACAAATTATATGTATATATATACACACATACTTCCCCATACATGTGTATGTGTGTGTATATACACACACTTTTAAATGTTTAATGAAATACAAAATTGTATAAGTTCCTGCTCTCAAGAAACATTCGCTAAAAGTATAAATACTACCATATGTACAAACACAGAGTAACTTCTAGCATCAATTTTAATTTAGGTGTAACCTGTGGTCCAGAACCCCACGTCCTGTGTTTACGAAGACCGAGTCTAATCTTAGGGATGTTCCCCCCACTCCCAATATCACATCCCTCGTTTTCTTGTATTATCTCTGGGAAATCTCTGATATAGCTTGTGACTAGATTTATACAGATGCTGGAAGGCTAGATTCAAGGATTTTATTTTCTCCCCAAGAAACTGGCACTGCCCAGGAACTCCTCCTTCTTTCTCTAGACCAGTGGTGTTAAACTCAACTTTGTGAGTAGCATATTGACTTAGAAAATCACAAACTAATGTTATCTACATTTTATTGTTTTTTAATTTATTTTGTTAAAGATTTCCCAATTACATTTCAATCCGGTTTCCTCAAAAATTTTCCTGGCTGTGAGTTTGACATCTTTGCCCTAGAAGACTGGATTCTGGAATTTAGAATCAAGAGATTCTCTTTGGTCACATGAGTGAAAACATTTGTAACACCTATGTACCTCTACCCCAAGACAACCACTGGTGGCCATCTGGGAGATGGAGAAGGGTGGGGAAGCTATGTATATGCAGGATTTTTTTTCCTCCCTGGAGCACAGTTCTGTTCTTATGCTACTGCTCTTTGAATTTCTCTAAGGTGTGAGCAAAAAGGCAAAAAACGTAAATTCTTCAACTCACTTTTTTTTGTATGGGTCAGCACAAAATGGTGGCTCTGATGTACAATAATCTAAGCCAAACAGTACAGTTCCATAAGATGTGAACTCCCTCAATCAACCCCTATACTAGTTTAAGAGATTGATATATGTTTTATTTATATATTGTTTACCTATATTCAACTCTTGACCAGGGATACATTCCATCTTACAAGCACCAGGATAAAAGCATTTGCCTGGAAACTTGCTGACCAGAGCTCTAAACTGAAAAGGGATGGGGGAAGGGGGAGAAAAGTGCCCAGATAGAAAGGCCAAATCGGAGACTAGGAAATGACGGCTAGGATATGGGCTAGCAATGGAGGCATCCAGTAATTTTAATGCCTTCAATGTACATACCAATGTAAATACAAATGCTCAGAATATCTGTATAAACAAAGTGAAATTGAGCTCTTAACACAAGGAGATAAATAGCCCCTTCCAGGTATCACTGAGACTTAATGGGATGAGGCACAGGACCTGAACATAGCAATGGAGAACATAACTTATTCACAAGGAACAGATCAAATAGGAGAGGTGGCTGACTTAGTACTCTATGCCATGAATACAAATGCCTTGTGGAAATCCACGAGCCTGCAGGGGAAGAATGGCTGAAAGCATTTAGGTGAGAGTCAAAGAGGGGAGGAGCAGAGGTAATGTCATGGTGGAACAATATGATAAACTTCCCCACCACATGGAGAAACTAGGTAATACGTTCTAGAAATGGAGGGCAGACCTGGCACAGGGCGAGATAGAGTCATGATGGGAGACTTCCCCCAGCTGGACATCTGCGAGAGATGTCTCTTGTCTAAAAGCCAAAAGAGTAGCTGAGGAATTATTTCCTTGACATGCTGAAAATTTCATCATTCAGACGATAAGGGAAACAACAAGGGAAAATGATATTCTAGACCCATGCTGTCCAATAAAGTCAATTGTTTGATGAGGCAGAAACAGTAAGAACCTTGAGAGGAAGTGACCATGCTATCACTGAGTTCGTGGGATTTATCTAGTTATTTCAGACGTGTCCAACTTTTCGTAACCCCATTTGGGGTTTTCTTGGCATAGATACTGGAGCAGTTTGCCATTTCCTTCTCCAGTTCATTTTACAGAGGAGGAAACTGAGGCAAACAGTTAAGTGACTTGAGCAAGATCACACCGCTAGTAAGTATCGGAGGCCAGATTTGAACTCAGGAAGATGAGCGTTCCTGACTCCAGGCCCCTCATTCTGTCCACTGCACCACCTCACTGCCCATAGTCTGGGGTATATTCTATGTTTGTCTTGTAGCCTAGAATCTTGATTGCTGCCTCTGATACTTACCACCTGTGTGGTCTTGGGTAAGATACTTCACCTCCAGGGGACTCAGTTTCCTCATCTGTAAAACGAGGGCTTGGATGAGATGGCCTTTGAGGTCCCTTCCAGCTCTAAATCTACGATTCTCACTTAGGATGAATACTCCTTGTATTAAAGAGTTGTGTCCGATTTTTAAATGTGAAGGGCTTAACACTGGGACTTCTTTTCTCAACTAACTATTCATCAATTAGCCCCATTATGACTCTTCATTTCAGATACATTCCTGCCTTTGGTCTACCCAGATCTGAGTTTGTAGCTTGTCAGTATGCCAGGCCTTTGGTCTATCATACCTGGGAAGAGAAGAGTTTGTTGTTCAGTTGTCTCCAAATCTTTGTGACCCCATTTGGGGTTTCCTTGGCAAAGATACTGGAGTGGTTTGCCATTTCCTTCTCCAGCCCATTTTACAGATGAGGAAACTGAGACAAACAGGGTTAAGGGACTTGCCCAGGGTCACACAGCTAGTAACTATCTGAGGCTGGATTTGAACTCATGAAGATGGGTCTCCCTAACTCCAGGCCCCTGTTCCATCCACTGTACCACCTAGCTGCCCATCCTACCATACCTAGCAGTAGAAGAATAGCCATCCTTAACATCCAGGCTACAATAGATGCTTCTTGACTGATTGGCTAAATTTCTTTTACATTAGGTAGTCTGTTTAATATGTGCCCCAACAGAAAGAAGGTTAGTGAGAGAAAGGATAGAACCAGGGGCTTCCCCTCCCCCTTCTGCTCTTAACAGTTTCCTCATCAGAGAAGTGAATGGGAAAGTACTTGAAGCTGTGTTGAGATTTTCAGCAGAAAGTCAGTTTGTGGAATTGTTAAGGTTCTTGTAGCAACATTATATCAAATGTTCAGGGTGGAAGGAAAGCCTAGTAATTTGGGGACCTCCAAGATGAGTGCCTGATTAGTGTAATTTTCATCGTTTCACATGTTAGACATTTATAATGCAGGTTATGTGCACATTGCCCTGGTCACAATTATAAATGACAAGTTATTCCCAAAGGATTTCGTCTAACCCAATAAATGCATAAAATGCTTGCATTTATTAACATCTAAATTAAAAAGTCTGAAAAATTGAGCTCTAATTAATCAGCTTGCAAACAGGCCCCACCAAGGCTAAGATAACGGATCCTTCAGAAACAGCTTGTGATTTGAGACGCATTATTATTAACAATAATAATATTTCCCCAGCTGCTTATATCTGAAGAGCTAAAACACTTCTGTAAATGTTAATTATTTAAACACTCCCTGAAACTAAAGCTGATAATTGCTATTTCCTTTGGGTTCCTTTGAGGAAATGGAGACCGAGTGAAAGGGTTAAGTGTCTTTGCTCAAGGTCAGACAGAAGCAGAATTAGCATCCATTTCTTAGTCAGCTGGGCTGTCTGCTACACCAGGGATGCAGATGAAAGCCACATACAGAGTAGTGTTTCTTCCCCCATTCCCACTGCTTCCAGCAACTTCCCAGGAAATTAGAGATGTAGAATTTTCAACCATTGCCAGTTCTAACTCATGATGAGTGAGGGGACAAATGGTTGTTTTTAAGACTGTTCAAGATGGCAAAGCCCACCCTGCCTTGGGATTAGAATCAGAATACTGGTGTTGGGAGGGACTTTAAAGACAAATCCAATCAAACCCTCTCATTTTACAGAAAAGGAAACTGAGGCCCAGAGAGAAGTGATTTGCTCAGGGTTACATGGAGGCTATACCATATAGGGTTACCCAAGAGGAACAGGTCACAGTGGACAGTTCTGACAAAAGATGAAGGAAACTGCAAACTACTCCAGTATCTTTTTGCCAAGAAAATCCCATGTGGGAACATGACAGAACGACAACAAAATCTCCCAGAAGTCATCATCGAGTCACTGGGCAGATGCAGGGCTGGGCATTTGAGGGAAAGAAAAGCCTCCAGCTTCCCAAATGAGTGTATACCTGCAAAGATGAGGCCCATAATGATAATAATACACCACAAAATAGAGCTTCTTAAATACCTCCTTTTGTTTTCATAGATGTGCCTGTAAGGTATGCAGAAGTGATTTCTGCTCTTAATTTTTATCGATAAGGAAACTAAGACCCCTGAAAAGGTTAAGTGACTTATGAGCTTCGAAAAACGAGGGGAGGTGAGACTAGAACCCAGTTCTCCTGAGTCCTTTGTCTAACACTGTCGTTTAGATCTTCCCCTCCCTTTAAACCCCTAAAGGAACCTTGAAGGATTAATAAGGAAAAAGTTGAGCCTGTGGTTTAAGTAAGAATGACCATTTTCCACTACAGTTTGACTAGTTTGAGGAAGGGGAGGGGAAGAATGGTCTCCTTGCCTTGGTTGACTTAGTCTCTCAAGGCCCAGAATATAATCATAAGGTGTTAATGAGGTGTTAAAGCAAACTGTAGAGATGCCTCCACACCAGATCCCTTTTGGAGGTAGGAATGCCTCTGGTTGACTCAAGAAGGGAACAATGCAATTAGCAGAGAGAACAAATTATCCACACCTTTGGGGGCTTTAAATGGCTAAGTCATAGCCCAGAGCAGTTGTAGAATGAGAACCCTCTGTGCGGTGGGAAAGGAGGGGAGAGTCTAGCTTTCTCTCTTTTTTGTTCCCTTCCCCTATCAATCCTGGTATCTAGCAGCTGAGCAGGAGATACCCCATTCAGAGGTTGTGAGTATACACACACACACACACACACACACACACACACATACACACACACACACCCATTGACCATTGACCATGTAGCTTGGAAAGGGATATACTGGATCAGTAGGAGACACTGAATCCAGTAGGGAACAGAGATACTCCAAAAAGACACACATACAAAGAGGAGCAGGCCTTGAGAATCCAGAGTTAGGACTTTTGTACAAAAAGAGAAAGGACTTCCAGCTACTGCGGTATCAGGAGTTGTGAGCTGCATCTGCAACACAAGCAACCTATATATCTGCCTCACCACCATTGCCTTCTAAGTCTGAGCCCACTCTTCCCATGGATGCTGGGTGTATTTGTCAGAGAGTACATTCTAGGGGCAGCTAGGTGATGCAGTGCAGCCTGAGGTCAGGAAGACCTGAGTTCAAATGTGACCTCAGATACTTACCAGCTGTGTGACCCTGGGCAAGTCACTTAAACCTGTTGGTCTCAGTTTTCTAATCTGTAAAATGAGCTGGAGAAGGAAATGACAAACTGCTCCAGTAAGTACCAAGAAAACTCCAAATGAGGTCATGAAGAGTCAGACTCAACTAAACAACAGCATTCTAGGTCATGGAGGAAAGGGAATGTCTTATAAAGGCTGTTTTTACTCTGCTGTTTGCATCAATGCCTTTGCTAAGAGATAATTGTATCTACCTCAATGGGGGGAGGTGGCTTTTGTTAGGAGGGCAGACACTCTAGGTTATTCCTAGAAATCAAGGTAAGAGCTTCCCTCTGAGGACCCAACCTGTGAATGTGAGTACCTTATTTTGGCCTAAAGATGATAAAAAAAATGGTTCAATGGAAAGAACACTAAATTTGAAGTGAGGGGACCTAGGTTGGAATTAAGGCTCTGCCATTCACTACTCATTGTGGCCTTGGAAAAATCATTTCCGTCTTTAGGCTTCAGTTCCTCACCTATAAAATGGAAAGGTTGAACTAATTGACCTCTAAGACCAAAATCTATGATTCTGGGTTTTCAAAGGCCACTTACTGGTAGAACCCAAACTTTAACAGGCTCTAGTAGAGCTGGAAAGCATTGATTATGGCACTCGTGGCAAGTTGTCCATCATCTGAGGACTAAGTTTATTTAATTCAGTTATACCCAATCAGAAAGTTGGCCACAACATGAACAACTCATGAAACTCTCTGCTGAGTCAGTTAGGGATCAGAAAGGGTTGGAATCTGTACCATTGGAGAGAATATCCATGCCAATGAAATCACAGATAATTTGAAGTATTGAATTAAAAAATAATATTTCATTTTTATGGATCCCTTTAAATCCTGAGGTAGGTTAGTAATAGTATTATCACCATTTTGAAAATGAAGAAGCTTGGGCTTGGAGGGGGTTCAGGGCTTGTCTTTGGTGACATGGCTAGTTAATTGTTACAGTCCAAAGCCAAACTCAAATTCTGGCACCAAGTTTTGTGCTTTTTCCTCATGGTACTCCTCACACCATTTCCAGTTGTTCTGATCGATATCTGACTAATGGATACTGATGGCACTGGAGGAGAAAGTGAGGCTGGTGACTTTTTGCAACCCTTCCTCACTTAAATCCAACTCATTTGCATGTCGTGGCATCATCTCCCTGATGTCATGGTCCTCTTCTAGAACAAAGGACAAACAACATGACCACTCTTCACCTACTTATCCAGTGATGAAAGTATAGGTGGAGTGAATGGGCTGTGGACGAGGTCAAAAAGGAGCTGCTTATCCAAACTTCCCCCTACAACTGGTCTTTTCTTATAGGGGTCATGGCCCTGCTTCCACAACCATCCACCTAATGGTAGGAATGATGGGACAAATTGGCTTTTCCTTTTGTATATGGTTTGCATATATTTTATATATACGTATTTTCTCTCCAAATAGAACGCAAGTTCCTTGAAGACAGGATCTATTTCTTTTTGTCTTTGTTGCCTCAGCACCTAGCACATAGTAGTTGCTTAATAAATGCTTTCTGCTTGATTGGTTTTCTATCTATGGGTATAAGGGACAGCTTGGTTCATGTTAAGTCCATGCACAAGCAGCTCAGGGAAAAAAATTAAAAATGTCTGATTTGGTATTGAGAATCCTCGGCAGTCTGGCTGCAATCTACGCTTCCAGACTTATTCCATACTTTCCTCTTGCCATATTGAATGCTCCAACCAAGCTGGCTCATTTATTCAGAAAGGGATCCCTAAATCCAGCATTCCATTTCCTGCCTTCATACCTTTGCCCAGGCTGTCCTCTGCCCATGTTACACTGTTACATCCACCTCTTAGAGTCCTTAGCTTTTTTTTTTGGAGGGGGGAGGAGGCAATGGGGTGAAATGACTTGCCTAAGGTCAGACAGTTAATAAGTGTCAAGTGTCTGAGGTCAGGTTTGAACTCAGATCTTCCTGAATCTAGAGCTGGTGCTGTATCTACTGTTCCGTCTAGCTGCCCCCTCCCTCCCACCTGTGTCCTTAGCGTTCTTAAAGTCTCAACCCATGTGTCAGCTGAACCTTTGTTTTTTGTGTCATGGACCCCTTTGGCAATCTGATGATGCCTATAGACATCTTCTCAGAATAATGTTTTCAAGTAGTTAAAATAAAATGTGAAGTTACAAAGGAAAGCAATTAAGTTGAAATACATTTATCAAAATAATTAAAAATATAAACAAACACAAGTTTATAGACCCCAGGTTAAAAGCCTCTATAGTAGCAAGGGTTCTTCTCTCTTTCCTCAGGCTAGCTTGTGTTTGCTTTTCTGTGTAAATGTTATCTTGCCCCCAGATGGAACACAGACTCCTTGAGTGAAGGATCTGGTTTTCACTTTTGTTTTTTTATCCCCAGTGCCTAGAACAGTGCTTGGCAAATAGTAGGGCTTTAATAAATGCTTGTTGGATTGGATTGGATTGGGGCTGGGGTTGCTTTTATTGAGGTGCTCTAAAAACAATCAGTTCCTGGCAGCCTGCATAATCAGACCCCTGCTATGTTTGCTGTGAGCTAATTAACTTGACTCTCCTGGAATAATTCCCAGACCCCTTCATCATCTAAAGAGCTGCACAGCTCCACTTTAGACGTTGTGCCCTGTAGCAGGGGGAGATGATGCATGGAGCGATTGCAATTATTAGAGGTGTCCCAGGAAGCAGTGCTGGGGCTAAAGGATACCCCTGTTACCACAGGGTTCTTTTAGCATTATTGGGGATACTCCTCTGTTTGATGTATTTATTGGACATTGAGATGGGACTTAACTACCTTTGTCTTCTCCCTTCTTTTTAATGATTCATTTCCTCGAATGTGCCTCCCCAAAGTGAACTGTGTCTGTCAACTGGACTGTGGCCCTTGAAGCATGGATAGTTTATGCCAAATCCATTCCAACTAATTGACTCTCCTATGGGTAGACCTTATGTTGACTGGTGTTGTTACTGCTACTCTGTCCTTCTATTAAAAGCTGTTGTTTTAAGGGGGAGAGAATGTGGAGGGGTTACATAATCCTGCTCTTCAGTCTCTGCAGACTGGGAAACTAGAGAATGATTGGTTGGCCAGAGCTTCAGAAATGGGGAGGATAGAGAGGGAAAGGAGCTTAGGGATTTGTTCTGCTGCGTTATGGCAGAAACCAATGACTCCTAAGAAAGTCATTCTGAAATTCTGCCCCCCCCGACTTGTGATGGTGGAGAAGGGAACATATATTTAATATGCACCTACTATGTGTCAGACGCGGTGTTAAATGATTTAGAAATATTATCTCAGCTGATAGTATTATTATCATTCATTTTATTACTTTTTATTATTATCATACATTTTTATTACTTTTTAAACCCATAGATGGTTCTGAAGGAGTTTTGGATTTTGTAAAGACTAAATGGTTTTGTCTCCTTTGTGGATTTCCAGTTCATAAACTAAAGACAAAGGAATTGAGACTGCCTGATGAAAGGTGCTGAGCAAGCAGAAAAGGTCTGGTAGAGGGGTTCTCAAGTTCTTTCATCCCATGATCCTCCTGAGGATTCTTGGGACCAGCCATGCCCAGCTTATCCTTCTACCATTAAAAACAAAAAGAGAGGATGGCAGAATTTTTTTTTCAGTGCACAGTAAAGAGTGATAATACCATCTTTCTTTACTTTATCCTAGTCAAGGTGTTAACACAGAGGGGAAGCTACCCCCCCCAACAGCTACCAAAATACATTTCCTAATGCGTGTTTGACTATGTCACTCCTCTGCTCAAGAGCTTTATAATGCTCCCTGTTGCCTTTAGGATCAAATACTGCTCGGCATTTATAGCCCTTAACAATCTTGTCTCCAGCCTGCTCTTTCAGGCTTATTTCACATTATTCCCTAAAATATATTCTATGGTCCAGTGAAACTGTTCTGCTTGCTGTTCTCCAAATTTAGACTTTAATCTCCCACCTCAGTGCCTTTGCATGGGTGATATCCGACACTTGAATGCACTTCCTTACCACTGCCTCTTAGGATCCTTAGTTTCACTGTAGGCACTGGTTACACATCACCCCGTAAGCTTTCCTGATTCCCCTGCCTGGTGCTCTCTCCCTCCTCCTCAAAGTGTCACATATGTACTCATCTCTTAATATGTACCCACTCTACTAGAATGTAAGCTCCTTGAGGGTGGGAACTGCTTGCACAGTGCCTTGTACGTAGTCAGAGATTAATAACAAATATTTGTGTTTAATTGATAGTAAAGGTCAAAGTGATATGAGGGAGGGATTAACAGGGGACAAAACAAAATGGTGGGATGGCGAGGTAGAGCCGTGAGCTTGGAATCAGGAAGACTAATCTTCAAATCTGGCCTCAGACACTCACTAGCTGTGTGACCCTGGGCAAGTCACTTAACCCTGTTTGCCTCAGTTCTTCATCTGTAAAACCAGCTGGAAAAGAAATGGCAAAGCACTCCAGTATCTTTGCTAAGAAAACCCCAAATGGGGCCACAAAGAATTGGCCATGACTGAAACAAATGACTGAAAACCAACAACAAATGAAACGGTTGCAAAAAGAGAAGGGAAGGAGTAAAGTAGTTATGGGGAAAGAAAATAATGGAGCTCATTCCTTCTTCCTATGTCTTTATTAATGCTCTTTCTCCCCCACCCCGATACCCTTCTTTCTCTCCTCCCCTTCTCTAAATCATACTCATCTTTTTTGTTTGTTAAGATCTTGCTTCATTTTATGGAACTGTTCCAAGTTAGGTGATGCCTCTCAGTTCTGAAAATATTGTACACTTACAGGCATTACTTTATAATTAGTGTTGAATTGTATTCAGGCTATATCATACGTTTGTTTGGGTTGCTCAATTAGCTTGTGAATCAGGGAGTCCCCTCTTCTCTTTCTGGGGTCTCTCGTGTAGTAAGCAGCCTATGGGGTGCTCAATGAAGACTTATTGTTTGCCTCCCCCATTTGTGATTTTTCAGTGCTCCCCAGGCCTACTCTCCAAGATCTACTCAGAACTTGTCTTGGTCAGATATCGAAGACATCAAGGTCATCCACTGCATCCTGGGTCATCGCAGGTCGTCTTGACTTTTGTCCTGTCGCTAGATTTTGATGACTCTGGAAGAGAGAGGGTGACTGATGACTTTGCACAACCATATCCCTTAAATCCAATTCACGTACAAGTCAAGACATTACCTATCATCCACTGTTTTACCTCAGCTTTGAGATGTCATTGATCCTCTTTGAAAATGAAGGACCAACAATAATAACAACTGTAAATAATACTAAACTAGGGGTTGTGAGACTTGGGTTCTAGTCCTGTCTTTGCTTCTCACTCCCTGTGATAAGAAGGTGACCATCTTTCTGGCTTCTGCCCTGGTCATACCATCAAAACCACTCTATCTTTTTCTGCGTCAGCTTCCCCATTTTCTAATAATCCTTATTCCGTGGGCTTTTTATGAGGACAAATGAGTAAGGGTGCTTTCTGAGTACTAGGACATAGTGGACTGAAAGCTGACCTTAGACTCTTGAAGATCTGAACCTACCAGCCGAGGAGTCAGGGAGCCTGGGTTCAAATCTCACTTCGATCATTTACTGCCTGTGTGACCACAGGAGATAAAAGAATGCTGAACTTGGAGTGCTCAACTGAGAGTCAGTCACAGAACCAGAGTTTAGATTCTGCCTGCTACTGTGTGACCCTGAACAAGTCACTTAACCCTTTTGTGTCTCAGGTTCCTCTTTGGCAAAATAAGAGGATTGGATTAGGAGACTTCTAAACTTCCTCTCACTGTAGCTAGATGGCTCAGAGGATAGAACGCTAGTCCTGGAATTAGGTACTGTTAAGTGGCACAGTGGATAGAGAGCCAGGAAGACTCATCCTGAGTTTGAATCTGACTCCAGACACTTACTAGCTGTGTGACCCTGGGCAAGTCATTTAATCCTGTTTGCCTCAGTTTCCTCCTCTGTAAAATTAGCTGAAGAAGGAAATGGCAAACCATTCCAGTATCTTGGCCAAGAAAACCCTAACTGGGGTCACAAAGAGTCAGACACTACTGAATAACAACAATAAAGACATCTTAACTTCAAAATGTTCAAAATTAAACTCATCATCTTTTCCCCAAACCCTCTTCTCTTCCTAATTTCTCTGTAACTGTCAAGGGCATCAACATACTTCGCATCACCAAGGCTTATAAGCCCAGTGTCATCCCTGACTCTTCATTCTCACTCACCCCACATATTCAATCTGTTGCCAAGTCCTATCATTTCTTCCTTCACAGAATTTCTTGCACACAATCTCTTCTCTCTTCTGACAAAGCTGCCCCCTGCTACAGGCCTTAATCACATCGTGACTCAAGTATTGCAATATCTTTCTGGTTGGTCTTCCTGCCTCAAGTCTTTCCACTCCAATGCATCCTCCATTCTCCTGTCAGACTGATCTTCCTAAAGTTCATATCTACTCCCCTACTCAATAAACTTCAGTGGCTCCCTGTTACCTTCAGGACCAAATTTAAAGTCCTCTGTTTGGATTTTAAAGCCCTTCATAACTTGGTCCCTTCCTGTCTTTCCAGTCTTGTTCTACTTCCATACTCTCAGCAATCCAGTAACAGTAGCCTTCTTGCTTTTGTTCACACAAGACACCCTGTCTCCTAACTTGGTGACTTTTTACTTGTCGTCCCCCACATCTGGAATGCCATCCCTCTCACCTCCACCTCCCGGCTTCCTTCAAGCCTCAGCTCAGCTCTTACCTCCTCCAAGAAACTGTTGCCGGTCCACCTCCATGCTAGCGCCTTCTCTTTGCTTCTGTTCTCACTGTTTGTACACAGCTGCTTGCACGTTGTCTAAAATGTGAGCTCATTTAGAGCAGGGACTGTTTTTGCCTTTCTTTTTGTCCCCAGCGCTTAGTGCAGTGGTAGACTCATGCCAAATGTTGAATAAATGCTTATTAACTGGACTTTGCAAATGTAGGATGGGAGAGGCATGGTTAGATAGCAGTTTGTCTGAAAAAGGATCTGGGGGGCTGCTATCGCAATATGAGCTAGCAGTGTGATATGGCAACCAAAAAAAGTCTAATGAGATCTTAGGTTGCATTATGAGAGGCATAGCTTCCAGGAATAGGAATAGTAATGATAATGATAATAATTGTAACTATAGATTTTACATAGTGCTTTAAGGATTGCAAAAGCCTTTATATATATTATCTCATTTGATCCTCCCAACAAGCCTGTAAAGTAGGTTGGTACTATTATTATCCCCATTTTATAGATGAAGGGACTGAGGCGTGGAGTGATTAAGAGACTTGCCCAGGGTCATACAGCTAGTCAACGTCTCTGAAGGATTTTAACTCAGATCTTCCTGTTATTGTCTAGCACTCAGCTCATTGCACCACCTAGCTGCTGAATTAGGAAGTGACACTCTATTTTCTAGCTGGAGAAGGAAATGGTGAACCACTCCAGTCATCTTTAAACAGAAAACCCCTACTGGGGACATAAAGAATCTAAGGGCAGCTGGGTGCCCCAGTGGATAGAGCTCTGGACTTGGAATCAGAAAAACTTATGTTCCTCAGATATTTACCATCTGTATGACCCTGGGCAACTCACTTAACCCTACTTGCCTCAGTTTCCTCATTTGTAAAATGAGCTAGAAAAGGAAAGGGCAAATCATTCCAATGTCTTTGCCAAGAAAATCCAAAAAGGGCTCATGAAAAGTCAGACATGACTGAATACGAATGGTATGGGTTCTCTTGGAGCTGGTGGGGTCTCTTTGCACTGGAGATCTTAAGCGGAGGCTAGATTCTTTCTCCAGTATGAATTCTACCGGATGTCTCTGAAGTCCCTTCACAATCTGAAATTCTCTGACCATTTATTATTTCTATACTGATTCCCTCGGAATTAAGTTTGGGCTTCACTCCTGTTTTTGTTGTGTTTGACTTATAATCACAAGTCAGGAATCATGGGTTTTAAAGTAATGACATCGCTTCCCCATTCTAACAATTCTCTTCTCCTTCCGAACTCTATCACCATTCTCAGAAATGGGACTGTACGGTCTAGAGCCACAAAGTCAAGCAACTATTACGTAAGTTTTATTCTTGGTTTATATAGTGACTTGACCAGAAATGTTATCTACAGTATTCCTTTGGGTCTCATTATCCTTACTGTTTTACTTTGATACTCCAATAGATACATGGGGATGTTTCTTTCACCAACATAATTTTACAAAGTCTCCATCTTATTTGGTCTTCACCTATGATGTTAGGGGGGTCTGTACAATGTATTAGAGGTATTCCTTTAGCTCTTTTAATATCTCAAGAGTGGCAATGTAGAATCCATACAATGGGCCATTCATCTGTCCATCTTATTCTTGCTACATAACTGGCCCAAATTATTTTTCATTCACACATATCCTTGATAATTTTATTTATGCTCAAAGTAGTCCTGTCCTGGGAGATAGGCTTCAGACATCATTATACCCACATTCCAGATGTTCTTGATGATGATTCCTGGATTAGAGACTAGATCTCAAAAGTCATTAGTACAGGTAACTCCTGGTGATAGAACTCCTTCTACCAATACGGATTGGCATTTACTCTAAAACTTAGTTAATTCACTAGGTCAATAAACATTTAAACACCTACTATGTGCCAGGCACTGTGCCAACGCTGAGGATACAAATAAGAAAAAGAAAGCTTCTGCCTTCAAGGAGCTAGTAATCTAATGAGGGAAGACAATACACAAAAAGGAAGATGGAAAGGGGGGGACACCCCAAGAATACTTGGTATATTCTTATTCATTTTATTCTGTGGAGTTGAGACCAAAAAGAGATGTAAGTGGAGAGGGAGCTGCAAAATCCTCATTCTGCCCTCTATAAAATAAAGTTTTGGGTGGAGTTTAGTACTCTACCCTTGATTCCCCCAATGAGAGGGTAGAGGAGGCTAAGGGAGGTGGGAAGGTATTGAATTTCCAGGTTAAAAGCTGGTGAGAACTGACTTGATTGGTGTCCTGGAAGGGGCATCTTATTCCATGGAGTTAAAACCAAGCCGACCTACAGATGGAAAGTAATTGTCATCAAACTATTTGTATGGGAATAGGTGTGATAAAATGTATGTGTCTATGAATAGACCAATGCATGAATATGCAAAGTACCTTGATATCTCTGGATATAAAATTATAAATGAGAAGTCCAGGATTGTTATTAATTCTTGTTATTATTTATTACCATCTGAGCTCCCAGTGCTATAGCAATTATGCTCATTAAGGGCACCCAAGATACCATCCTCACTCTACCGGCATCCGTTTCTCCCCGTGAGATACTTCATTTTCTCTCCCAGTTAGTCTTAGTAATTACTTATTTGTTGAGTGCTTAACTGGGCAGCCCAGTGGAGTGTCACTGCCTTGGAGGAATCTTTCCTAATCAATTGGCAGCAGGGCCTGGGAAGTTGAAAGGACACAAATTGAATAGCAGGGAAATCTTAAATGGGGGTGACAGCTCTTAAGAGATATTTGTATTCTGCCCAGGAGGCAGTGCCTTCCCTGCCTCCCCCCCCACCCCAATCAATCTCAGACTCTCTTGTCTGACAATTCTCACTAAGAAAATCTCCTTTATCATAGGGACGAGTAGTTGACTGTTCCCAAAGTTGCCCAATCCCATTGGTAGTAATTGTCCAAACCCATTTATTTTGGGATTGTAGGTTAATAGATTTTGAGCTAGGAAGGAGAGGTCATCTAGCACATATCCTTTGTGAAACAAATGAGGAAACGGCTCCAGAGAGATTGTGTGACTCCTCCCAGGTCACATGGGTGTTAAAATAAGGATTTGATCCCAGGTCCTTTAAATCAAAGACAGTGCTCTTTCCACTATCATGGTTAATGATATGGGCCTTTCAATTAATATCATCTTGGAAACAGAGGAATGGTTGGTTTTC
This sequence comes from Vombatus ursinus, assembly GCF_900497805.2. NCBI lineage: Eukaryota > Metazoa > Chordata > Mammalia > Diprotodontia > Vombatidae > Vombatus > Vombatus ursinus. The sequence continues at coordinate 27,851,261 of NW_020954576.1, forward strand.
CCAACCTCCTCTACAAAACCTTTCCTTACTCACCGGGAGTCAGATATAATTTGCTCCCATCCTTCCTCCTTGTTTCCTGAGTATGCTGTGTGTGTGTGTGTGTGTGTGTGTGTGTGTGTGTGACAACCACCGTCCTACATAGCTTTGTAACAAGGCATCAGACTTGGGCTGTGCATTCACTGCGTGAACTATCCTTCTGTTGCCAGAACACCCCAAAATCATGCAGGTTGACCCGTAAGGGATCTTAGAGGCCATCTGATTCAACCCCATCACTTTACAGAAGAATTCACTGCAGTGCATGGAAGTCAAGTGATGTTGCAAAGTGAAAGAGGCAAGATATGAAACCAGGACCTCTGACTCCAACTCCAATATTCTTTCTACTGCATTTAGGCAACTCCTCACAATGGATCTTAAGTGGAGTTTAGAGTCAAATAAGAGAAAGCTTGGTTAGTTTTAGGGAGAACAGAGTTCAGGCATCATTTTTTTTTTTTTTTTTGCTTCTAAGGATCTACAACAAATTTTCTATGGCAGAAAAGAAATCAATCAGCAAGCATTGATTGAGTGTCTACACTGTGCCAGGCACTGTGCTAAGTGCTAAGAATACAGAAAAAAGCAAAAGCAGCCTCTGCCCTCAAAGAGCTCACAATCTAATGGGGAAGACAACATGCCCCCAAATGTATGTACAATGTATTTTATATACTACAGAGTATATTACATAATTATATATAATATTATATATAATATAGATGTATCGATTACCTTTTCTCTCTCTATATATATATGTATATAACAGAAGAATATAGATGTATGTATATATCTTCTCCTCTCCTCTCTTCTCCTCTCTCCTCTCATCACCTCTTTTTTTTTTCTTGAGGCATCCAGGTGATCCAGTAAATAGAACACTGGGCTTTGAGTCAGGAAGGCTTGCATTCAAACGAGCATCAGACATTTACTAGCTGTGTTACTCAGTGCAAGTCACCTAACCTCTATTTGCCTTAGCTTCTTCAACTGTAAAATGGAAGTAATAACAGAATTTATCCCTCACCTCAAGTTTGTTGTAAGGATCAAATGAGAAAATATTAGTAAAATGCTTAGCACAGTGTCTGACACAGTGTCGTTGTTATTCAGTCATTTTAGTCGAGTCTGACTCTTTGTGACCCCTTTTGGGATTTTCTGGGTGAAGTACTGGAGTGTTTGTCCATTTCCTTCTCCAGCTCATTTTACAGATGAGGAACTGAGTCAAACAGGGTTAAGTGACTTGGCCAGGGTCACACAGCTAGTAAGTGTCTGAGGCCAGATTTGAATTCAGGAAGATGAGTCTTCTTGACTCCAAGCCCAGCACTCTGTCCGCTGAAGAGGGAAATCACTGGAGTGGGATTAGAAAAGGTCTCATGTAGGAGGAGGAACTTAAGCTGTGCTTTAAGGAAAGGCAGGGATTCTAGGAGGCAGAGATAAGGACAGAGTACATTCCAGTTATAGAGGAATGTTTGTACAAGAGCATGGAGGTAGGAAACACTTTATCACTGCAGGACATTGTGAGTTCTGAGGAAAGAGGTCTCTTCTGTCTGGTTTGTTCAATTTCTATTCCCTAGTTCACCTAGAATGGTACTCTAGACCTGGTTCTCCTAAAATGCTGAGACAAGTTCCACCGGTTCCCAGCTTCCAAGTCAGTCAGTCAATAAACATTCATTAAGCACCTACTGTGTGCCAAGCCCTATGCTAAGAACTGGGGATACAAAGAAAGGTAAAAGATAGTCCCTGTCTTCAAGGACCTCACAATCTAAGGCAAACATCTATGTACAAACAAACTATAGACAGGGTAAAGTAGAGGTAGTCAATAGAGGAAAGGCCCTAGAATTAAGGAGGATCGAGAAAGGTTTCCTGTAGAAGGTGAGGTTTTAGCTGGGACTTGAAAGAAGGCTCCATTCTCTGCCTTCTCACATGAAACTTACCTTTGTTGTTCATCCCACACAGACTTATTTCTGTTCCTCTCCTTGTTATTCCTGTCCCCCTTCATTCTTTCCCCACTTCCCACAGGATCTTCCCTCCCCTCACGGGATCTTGCCCTATCCCTCATGGAATACACTCTGTCTCTCCCTAGGCACCTATATGGTGTGGATTCTATCTGAAATAAAGCTCTACACAATGCATGTTGATACCTATGTAATTTATTCAGAGGGAATGCATTCCAGCTGAAGCGTTACATGATAATTGGCATAAGGGAGTACCCTGGCTTGTTTCCACATCCTCTTGAAAGACAAGAAAAAAAGAATCCCTCTTTCTCCTCCGACACAAATGGACAGGACAAACTCCCTGAACTCCAAACCTTGTAAGAGGAAACTCTAGGGAATTACAACCATCCATACACAGAGACAGAAGGACATGGAACCCCAGCATCACCACTGATGACAGGAGGTCTCCCGGACCAGTGACCCCATCCCAATCATCTCCTGAGCCAGAATCCACCGCAGTGGTACAATCAAATTGCTATCATTTCTTCAGAACTAAATGGGCCAGTCTAATGATCACCAGCATCGACCTGGCTCTGATTCTACTGCCTAAAATAACTCTGTTCATAATGAGTGAAGTAATTAGGAACAGCTGCCCTCCGCCTGCCCTGGGGCCAGCAGGTAGCTGCCGCCTTCTTTTCCTCCCTCTCAGTGTGAATCCACCAAACTCGAGGAGTGTGTTGACCCTGCTCCCACACTGTCCTACATTAGGGATTTTCCAAAACTTTTGTCATTCTGCTCAGCTAAAGAAAAGGGCTTCTCCTTCAGAGCACATTTTTCTGTAATTGCTGAGCTCTTTGTGGCCCCAGACAGAATGCCTCCCAATGCATCTACCATGCCTCTAGGATCCCCACGGTGGTCCCATTCCCCATCAGATGAATTAACCTCCTCTAGCTGCAAGGAGCTAGGTGGAGTGTGAATGGAGAGATGGAGCCTGGAGGAGTTGAGTTCAAATCTTGCCTCTGACACGTCTTGGCTGTGTGACCCTGGGGAAGTCACTTAACTTAATCTCTGTTTGTCTCAGTTTCCTCAATTGTAAAACTTGGGGGCGTCTAGGTGGACTGGTGGATGGAGTGCCAGGTCTGCAGTCAGGAAGACTATCTTCCTAAATTAAAATCTGGCCTCAGACACTTACTAGCTGTGTGACCTTGAACAAGTCACTTAAACTTGTTTGCTTCAATTTCCTCATCTGTGAAATGAAATAGAATGACAAATCACTCCAGTATCTTTGCCAAGAAAACCCCAAATGGGGTCATGAAGAGTCAGATGCAACTGAAAAAATGACACAACAAAAAAACTTGGATAATAATAGCACTTACCTCTTAGGGTTGCTTGAGGATTAAATGAGATCATATTTGTAAAGAGCTTAGCACAGTGCTTGGCACATACTAGGTAGGTAAAATATGCTTGTTCCTTCCCCTCCTGCCCAGGTTAGGAAGAGACCTTGAAGTTCCCTCCTGTTCCCATTTCTCTGCTCTAAACACTTACACAGACTGAACAACTCAGTGTCCCCCAAACACATCCAGTGCTTTCCCCACTTATGTTTCTTTGCTCATTAGGTCCCACCATCTCCATCTGTTGAAATCTTACTCATTCCTAAAGACTCAGCTCATATGCCACCTCCTCCGGAAAACCTTTTCTGGCCCTTCCAGTCAGACATGACTGCTCTGTCCTTGGTCATTGCAAAGCACCTAGTTCCCATTTCTCTTAGTCCTGTATGTAGCGTGCTTCTAAGGTGGGAAGAACACTGGATTTGAAACCCAATTTGGGTCCTGGCTCTGCCACTTCCTGGCTCTGTAATCTTCATTACGTTTCTTTGCTTTTTTAGCTTGTGATATGGAGACAGTAATCTTGGCACTACTTATCTCATGGGCTTATTATAAGTAACTATGTAAACCTTGGAATGAGACATAAATTTGAGCTGACTTGCTTGTTGTGTGACTTTGGGTAAGTCACCTAACACCTCTTTGATCCTCAATTTCCTCACCTGTACAATTAAGGGTTTTGTTTTTTGTTTTCTTTTTTTCTTTATTTTTAGTTTTCAACATTCACTTTTATAAGATTTTGTGTTCCAAATTTCTCCCCTTCCCTCCTCTCCCCACCTCCCTAAGACAGCATGCAATCTGTTACAGACTATACACGTACAATCATATTAAACATATTTCCACATTAGTCATGTTGTGAAAGAAGAATCAGAGCAAAAGGGAAAAACCATGGGAAAGAGAAAAACAAAACAAAAAAAAGAGAGAGAAAGTAGCATGCTTCGATCTGCATTCAGACTCCATAGTTCTCTCTCTGGATGTGGATAGCATTTTCCATCATGAGTAATTAAAGGATTTTTATCTAATAATCTCTAAGGTCCTTTCTAACTCTAAGTCCTATGGATATTTTTTTATGTTTAGATATGTAATAAAAAATTTTTAAAAATAAATCCTACAGACCTTCTGGTTTGTATTATAGTTATTTGCCTATTTGTCAAAACTTGCTTCTACCCACCAGACCTATAAACTAGAGGGCAGGGATTATATCTTGTTTGTCTTTTCTAGCACATAGCACAATGCTCTACACATGATAGATTCTTAATTTCCCTAGTTGATAGAACCTTCTCACTTTTCAAATTAAATTATATTTACCTATCTGTTTACTTGTTTTCCCCAATAGAATATAAGCATCTTGAAAGCAAGGAATATTTTTGTCATTTTTGTATGTGCATCTAGAATAGTGCCTTTGTCATCATATATTGAACAAAATTTCTTGCCTAAAACCCCAGAACCTTCCTTGAGAAGGGGGACCTAGATTTCTAACCCAAGAAGCTTGAGAACTATCTTCATCTTCTTCTTCTCCTCCTCCTCCTCCTCCTTCTCCTTCTCCTCCTCCTCCTCCTCCTTCCTCTCCTCCTCCTCCTCTGATTCTGAGCATCAGTATCTTGCCCAGGCTGGAAGTGCAATGGTTATTCAAAGGCTGATCCCATTACTGATTGGCTTGGGGGCTTCACTCTGCACTAATTTGCTCCTGTTTAGGCAATTTGGACCTGGCACATAATAGATGCTCAATAAATGCTTATTGGTTGATTGTTTTATGCCAATGATCTAAAACCCTGGAGTAATCCTGGGTGACTATGCACTGTGTCATGAGACCACTGATACTACCTTGGCAAGTGCTTTTCTATAAAATGGGGTAAAATTTTCATATTCCATCCTTATTGGGCCTTACTCAGGGGTATACTGGTAAATGTTTAACAGCTAGCACACTGGAAAAAAGCAAATAAACAACATGATACACTTTTAAGTTCAATATACATTATTAACATTTTCTCCATAATTTTTTAGAGTCTGGATAATCAGCAAAACAATAAATCAAGATCTGGTTTTTATATTTGCTGATTTCTGAGGGGTAAATGCTCACACTGAAAATTTAACAATGGGCTCTCCCAAGTATTTGAGCAAGCTCTAGCACACTTCTAGCTTCACTTGAAGCAAATAGTAGGTCAGAGCACCCATAGGTAGGGATGTGTGCTGAAGACAATGACAAATGTTCTTTCCAAAAGCTGACTCATTAATTTGGCCATTTGATAAACTTCTCAGGTTAGTCTGGAGACTGTTGCATTCTGGAGCTGACATCTTTCCTGGCATAGACCTCCTTGGCCTTCAGGAAACATCTGTTTGCAGAAGGACTATGGCTCTCCTTTCTCTACTCTACCAAAAATGCTAAGCAAACATCTAAGTAATGAGGGCACAGTAACGATAAGACCAAGAACTAGGTAGAATCTAAGTATTTTTTTCATTGTAGAAAATAGTACATTCATGATGGCTTCCGGGCTGAATAATAATTCACATTGGAGAGCAGCTAAGTGTTGCAGTGGATAGAACACTGGCCCTGAAGTCAGGAGGACCTGAGTTCAGATCCGGCCTCAGACCAAATACTTGACACTTACTAGCTATGAGACCCTGGGCAAGTCACTTAACCCCAATTGCCCCAATAATAATAATAATTCACATTTATATGGTCCTTTAAGGTCCTCACAATAACCTTGTAAAGTGGGTAGTACTTGAAGATGGCCAGGGGTTATGTTCTCTGGTGTTGTCACCCTTTCCCCTTAAGTCCTCTCTTCTCTGGGTGGCCCCTCTAGCCCTCTCTTGTGTGAGCTTGGATGTGCAGTATAATGATCTCTTGCTTTTAGTATAACTGGCTAGTCTGGCTCTTTTGCCTTGGCCCCTAGATCCCCCAAATTCCTGTAATGCACTAGAATAATTCCTAAGGCAGGACAGTTTTTCTGTGCATCCCTGAGAGGTGGTCTTTTTCAGGAGACTACAAGATGGTATGAAGAACATTGGGCTGGGAATTGGTGTACCAGAGTTTTAGTCTCTACTTGGTCACTAGCCATATGTGGGATCTTGAGTAAGTCACTTTCCCTTTGGGCCTCAGTTTATCTGTAGAATGAAGGAGTTGTACTACATGAGCTGTAAGGTGATGTCCAACTCCAAACTGCATGATCTTTTGGTTTCTTTGTGCTTCTGATTCCTCACATGTCAAAGGAATAAGGATGAAAGTCTTTTGTAGTGAAAAGAGTAGACTTGAAGCCAGAAGATCCAGATTGGAATCCTGGCTCTGCTAATGACCTAAATGTGACCTTGAGCAAGTTGCTACTCTCAGGGCCTCAGTTTCCTCATGTGCAAAATAAGGTAATTGGACTAGATGATTTCTGAGATGCCTCCTAGCACTAACATTTTCTCCATACCTTAGTAATAGTCCTCTCCCATTGAAGGGGCTGGAGACATTTTAAATTATTTATTTAGCATTTTATTTTCTCCCAATTAAAAACAATTTTTAATTTTCACTTTTAAAATTTTGAGTTCCAAATTCTCTCCCTCCCTCCCCATCCCCCTCATTGAGAAGGCAAGCTATTTTATATAGGTTATACATGTGTAGTCATGCAAAGCATATTTCTATATCAGTCATATTGTAAAAGAGAACATAGACAAAAAACCCCAAGAAAAATGAAGAAAGTTTTAAAAAAGTATGCTTCTATCTGTATTCAGACTCTATCAGTTCTTTCTCTGGGGACGGAGAGCATTTTTCATCATAAGTCTGGAGACATTTTAAAGGACATTTAATTGAGGGTTCTGAAGCAATATTTACAAATTTTAAATGTCCTTTCTACCCAACAAAGGTTGGTTCTTTGAGTATTATCCAGACGACAATGGTCACGCTCTCCAGTAGTCCTGGCTCAAGGTCCTAGCTCATCTCATTTCCCAAGGACAGCTGCAATCTGTTGTCTCATTCTTCCCAGTGAGCTGCCAGGCTCCTAAAGTCTGAACTAGACCGCTAAAATACAGAATCACAGAACTTCAGAGCTGGAAAGGACTTCATTGGCTTTCTAGTACAACTCATACACAAAAGGATCCCACACTATAACATATCTGATAAATAGTTATCCAGTCTCTGCCTGAAGACCTCCAAGAAGGGAGAACCCACCACATCTTGGGGCCACTCATTACACTTTTGGATAGCTCTAATTGTTAGAACTTAGTTTCCTTACGTCAATCCTCAATTTGCCTCCTGGTTCTACCCTCTAGATCTAAACAGAACAACTTTTCTTTCACACGACAACCCTTCAGATGCTTGAAAGCTATTATGCCACTTTGACTCTTTCCTTCTCTAGACTCAACATGCCCAATTTCCTCAATCAATTCTCATATGACATGGACTCAAGGCCCTCCATCATTCTGGTGGTCTTCCCTCTGTAGACAGAGCCCAGCTTATCAGTGTCTTTCTTTAACTGTGGTATCCAGAACAGAATAGAATACTCAAGAAGAAGTCTGACTAGGACACAGTACAGTAAGACGACCACCTTTTATTCCTGGAAGCTCTGCCCAATCTTAATGGAGCCCAAGGTTGCATTTTGGCTGCTGCACCATATTGCTGACTCATATGGACCTTGCAGTCCACTAAAATCACCAGATCTTTTTCAGAATAACTGCTATCTATCCATGCCTCCCCCATATTATTGATCAGTCAATAAACATTTAATAAGTGCTCACTATGTTCCAGGCACTGTGTTAAACACTAGGGATAAAAAAAGGCAAAAGATGGTCCCTGCCCTCAAGGCTCTTACAATCTATTGGAGTAGACAGCATGTGAACAAATATATACAAAGCAAATTATAATCAGGAAATATAGGAAATAATTCCACAAGGCACTGGAAATAAGAGGGATTGGGGATGCCTTCTTGTAGAAGGTGGGATTTTAGGTGGGACTTAAAGAAGCCAGTATTCAGAATGAAGGAAGGAGAACATTCCAGGCATCAAGGACAGCCAGAGAAAATGCCCAGAGCTGAGAGATAGAGTATCATGTTTGTGAAACAGCCAGGAAGCCTGTGTCAATGGATCAAAGAGGATGTGTTGCAGAGTAAGGTAGAAAGGGGCTATGAAGGGCTTTTAATGCCAAATAGATTATTTTGTATTTGATCCTGGAGACAATAGCGAGCCACTGTCATTTATTGAGTATGGGGGTGGTGTGTGACATGATCAGACCTATACTTTAGGCTTTAATAGCTGAATGGAGGATAAATTGGAGTGGGGAGAGACTTGACTATTGCAGTAATGAGGTGATGGAGGCCTATACCAGAGCGGGAGCAGTGTCAGAAGAAAGGGATGTATTTGAGAGATGTTGCAAAGGTGAAATTGACAGGCCTTGGCAACAGCTCGGAAATGAAGAAATGGTGAGAGATGGTGAGGGGTGGAGGATAACTCCTAGGTTATGAGCCTGAGGACTGGGAGGATGGTGTTGCCCTCTGTAGTAACAGGGAAGGTACGTGGGGGGCAGGGAGAAAGAGAATGAATTTTACTTTGGGCATATTGAGTTTAAGATGTCTACTGGACTTCTAGTTTGAGGTGTCTGAAAAACAGTTGAAAATATGAGATTAGAGGTCAGCAGAGAGTTTGGGGCAGGATAGGTAGATTTGAGAATCCTCAGCACAGAGATGGTAATTAAATCCATGGGAGCTAATGAGGTCACCAAATGAAGTAGTATAGAGGGGGAAAAGAAGAGGGCCCAGGACAGGACCCTGAGGGACACTGGGTTAGAGGGCATGATCTGGAACAGCAGCAAGGGAGAAGGGGAAGAAGCAGTCAGAGGGTCAGGAGAGAGTGGTGTCTTGAAAACCTAAAGGGTATTGAGGAGGGGAGAATGATCAACAGTGCCAAAGGCTGCAGAGTGGTCAAGGAGAACGAGGACTGAGAAAGATCCACTGGATTCAGCAACTAAGAGATCATTAGTAACTTTAGAAAGAACAGTTTTGGTGGAATGATGACGTTGGAAGTCAGATTGTAAAAGGTTAAGAAGAGAGTGAGAGGAGAGAACGTGGAAATGCCTAGTGTAGACAACTTTTTGGAAGAACTACAAAGGGCAGAAGAGATATAAGATAGTAGTTAGCAGGGATGGAAGGATTAAGTAAAGGTTTTTTCCTCAGGATAGAGGAGACACGGGCATGTGTATAAGCAGTGAGGCAGTAGAAAAGGAGAAATTGAAAATAAGTAAAAGATTGGGGATGACAGAGGAGGCAATCTGTTGGAGGACATGGGATGGAATTGGATCATTTGGACAAGTAGAGTGTTAGGCTTGGTAAGGAGTAAGGTTACTTCATCATGTGACATAGGGGAGGAGGAAAAAATGGCAGAAGGCACCTGAGTGATAAAAATGAGGAAGAGGGGAGAAGAAAGAATTCACAGTAAACGACTTCAATTTTTTTTCTGTATAATATGAGGCAAAGTTCTCAGCTGTGAGAGTGGGAGGAGGGTGAGCCATAGGAGGAGGTTTGAGGAGGGATGAACAGTTTTGCAAGAGCCTCTGTGGAGAGTGGGATTATAAGTTGATAAGGGAGGCATAGGAGGTTGCCTAGTGGCAGTGGAGGTTCAGTTGAGGTTGTGTGCCATGCATTTACAGTGGACTGAGTCAGAACACTTGCCTGATTTTCTCCACCTTTATTCAGCATGTGTGTAGGAGTGACGGTGGAATTTTTCCAAGGATGAAGCTTGTCTGGAATTGGAATTATGATGAGAAAGCTAGGGATTCAAGAGAGGAGAATGGTGTAGAGTTGAGTTGGTTCGCCAAGCAGTCAAGTTGGGGAGAAGAGGAGAGAATGGCTAGTGCAGGGGATATGACCTTGGACAGAATTGAAGATCATTATTCAGATAAAGAATATAATTTTGCAAAAGAAGGCTGAAGGAGAAACAAAAGCTAATAGATTATGGTTGGATAAGGGGATTTTGGAACTCTTGAATGTGAAAGTGGTACATTTGTGGGTAATGGCAAGTTCAAGGATGTGATTGTCTCTGTGTATGGCTGAGGTGGAGTGGGAAGTGAGGTTGAAGAACTGAGTGGTAAGGTATTTGAGGAAGAGTCAATATATATGTTGAAGTCCTCTAGTATGAGGACCGGAGTTAAGGATGAGAGAGAAAATGTGATCCAGGTATTAAATTTATTGAGGAAGGAAGGGGAATGATATGGGGGTCTATAGACAACAGCTGCTATGATTTTGATTGGGTGATAGATGTGAATAGCATGAACCTCAGAGGAAGAGAGGTTGATGAATGATGAAGGAAGGAAGAACCTGGAAGTGGCAATGGAGAGCAGGGAGTTTTCTAATTCTCTTGACTCAACCAGTGAGCCAAGCAGCGTGAATGAAGGTACAGCCAATATTGGAAAGGGTGGCCAGGGAGGCTGTGTCATTGGGGAAACCATGTTTCAGTAAGAGCCAGTAGATGAAAGGAGTGAGAGAAGAAAAGGTTTAAGATTTAAGAAAAAGTTTGTTGCCTACAGAATAGGTATTTCAGAGGTCACAACGGAAGGACTGGGTGGAGCTAAGCTGAGAGGGTTGAGGGAAATGGGAATGAGGAATCGGGTGGTGGGGTGTGTGGAGTGGGGTTCAGATGATGATCTATAGGAATTCAAAGTCACTGGGATGTTAAGGATATGACCAGGTGTGAGGATATTCATCATTGAGTTGAGAGCACTACTCTTTTGCCCTTAAAGAAAAGTCACAGCAGGAAATGGAAGGCAGAGAGAGGATTGCTTTTCTTTGCACCAGAGTTTCTTCATCCCAGTTGTAAGATTGGACTGGCAGAGAAAGGTCAAAGTTGCTGGCATAGAGGGAAGTGGTTGCTTTGGGGCAGATGGAAGACACTTGGCCTTGCAGCTTTCCCTTGGGGACCTGCTGTGTCCGGCAGGAAATGCATATTATACTGATCAAGATGATTTTTTTTTGTACTCAGGTGCAAGACTTTACATTTATTCCTATTGAATGTCACCCTATTAGATTTAACCCAGTGCCCTAGCTAATCAAGATCTCTTTGTATTTTTTCATTTAGTGTGTTAGCCATCCTTCTAGCTTGCTATCCTCTTCAAATCTGATGAGCATACCAATTATTCTTTTGTTCAAGTTATTGATAAAAATGTTCAACTGGCCCTGGGCAGTTGATACTCTACTAGATGGATACTCTACTAGAAACCCGCTGCCACAATGAACCATTAACAATGTTGACTAACGACGTTGAGTCTGGACATCCAATTAGTTCTGAATGCATCTGCATTAAATATTTTTTAAAAATTGATTAATAATCAAATCAATTAAAATTTAAAATTTAAAGTATGTTTTATTGATATCTTTATTTTTTTAATCACTAGAATTTTCCTCAGTGTTCTTCTCCCTCCCCTCCCAGGGAGACATCTCATATGGCAATTAATAGTTTTTAAAGAAAAAAAAGGGAGAGGAGGAAAAAAAATCACCAAAACCAATCAATACATCAAAAAAGTCTGATAATACAAGCAATGTTCTGAGGTGGAAGGAGTGAGTTGGGGCATCTAGTTTCATTATTGTCTAATTCATAGCAATCTATCTTTGCCACAAAGCAGAGTATGAAATACTTTATCAAAATCTTTGACAAAATCTACACACAACATCTCCTGACAGAAAGTTGATGGACTAACTATGCAGAATGAAGTGCACGTTTTCAGATGTGGTCAACATAGAAATTTGTTCTGGTTTGACTTTTCATATTTGTTTCAAGGACTTTTTTTGGATGAGAAGCATTTTTCTTTTTCTGGGGGTGGAGAGTTGGAGAGAAAATAAATGCTTGTCAATTGAAATAAAATTAATTTAAAAAATTAGTAAACCATATCCATAGCATCCTCTTCATCTACCAGTTTAGTAAGCCTGTCAAAAAAAAAAAGAAATGGAGTTAGTCTGGCATGACTTGTTCTTAATGAAGCCACATTGGCCCTTGGTAATCACTGCTTCCCTTTCTAGATGTCACTATTCATCTCGTTGGTGATATGTCCTAGAATTTCCCCAGGAATCAACATCAAGTTTATTGCCCTATAGTTTGCAGACTCTGTGGTCTTTCCTTTGTTGAAAATGAGCACAGCATTCACCCTTCTCAAATTTTGTGGTCTTTCTTCCATTTTCCATGATCTTTCAAATATCACTAACAATGGATCAGCAGTCACATTGGCCAGTTCTTTTAGGACTCAAGGATGTAGTTTATTTGGGCCAGGGAGTGACTCAAATTCATCAAGGGTGGGTAGCTGCTTTCTTACTGGCTCCTGACTTATCTGGGATATAAGTCTGTGCTCTGGGATTGTTCATTAAATTTCTAGACAGATCTGAGAATGGAACCAAGGTCCATTGGCTCCTCATTGAGTGCTCTTTCTCTGTGTTACATAGTCTATGAAGTGAAACCGGGTACCAAAGTGTTTCAGGAATATAGTCTTGGTATAGGCTACCTTTGCCTTCATTTGTATCACACATTGTAATCACTTATTGTTGATTGGTTGATAAAGGGAAGTCCCTGCCTGGAGTGACGCTGAATTGACTTTGGAGATGCTCACCACATATAGAAATAAGTTCTTGGGAAATATAGAGAGGTCTACCCAATGATAATCATTGCATGTTGACCATAGCTGAGATTTAAGAATAAAACAGTCCCTTAAATTCATATGGCTTCCTATGGTTCCAAAACACTTTCATTTACATAATTTCTCTTGCTCATCTAAAAAATCAGTAAGATGGAACAGATATCGTCATCTTTGCCCTGACTCTTTAAAAAAATTAATGGGGAAATTAGGATCCAGAAAGGTGAACTTATTTGTTCATATATCTATTAAGTGGCAGAGCCAGGACTCAGACCCAGGATTTCTGACTTCAAGTTCATTACTCTTTTCACCGTAGCATGCCACCTCTGAGAGGCATGTGATGAGCTGTCTGCCAGGGAGCCCAGTCACGTAGCCCAAAGTGCTGGATAAATGAACCTGCTCCCAGCCTGCTAATGAAATAATTTTCACATCCAGCTGGTCATGCCCATCAGCCCTCCCCTAGAGAGTCTTTTATAGTGTTGAGGGTCATGAGAGCAGTAAACCTCCTGTTTGGGTGATCATTAGAAACTGGTCTTGGAGAACCAGCTCAGCTGCATTAACCTGCTGGGTGGAGATTTTTTTAAAGGAAAAAGTTTATAATATTAGCAAATGATACCCTGGGGTATGTGTGTGTGTGTGTGTGTGTGTGTGTGTGTGTGTGTTGTTGTTGTGTGTGGGGGTGGGGGGAGCAGCATTCAATCCTAACTGAACACATGGAAATATTCAGCTCAGGTCATTTCCAACCTGTATTGCTTCTTGTCTTTAGTCTCTTCTTTCTTCAACCCACCCTTCACACAACTGGCAAACTGATTTTCCTAAAGCACAAATCTGATCATATCACTATGCTACTCAATAAACCTCAGTAACTCCCTATTACCTCTAAGATAAAGTATAAACGCCTCTTTTGGGCATTTAAAGTTGCTTTCATAACCTGCCCCAAACCTATCCTTCCATCCTTATTGCAAATTAATTCCCTCCATTCATACTGTGCTCTAGCCAAACTTCTGTTCTTGTTGGTCTTAATACATGGTGCACCATCCCCTGCATTCCAGGTGCTGTTGCCCATACCTGGAATGCACTATCTCCTCACCTCTGTTTCTCAAGATTCTATTTCTTTCAAGGCTCAGCTCAAGATCAATGTTCTACATGAGATTTTTCCTGATCCCCCTACCCCTCAGCTGTTAGTATTTCCCCATCCACCCATTCACTTTGTATCTATGGAGTATGTGTGTGTGTGTGTGTGTACATACATACATATGTATGTATACACACACATACATACATACATACATATATATATATATACACACATATATATACATACACACATCAGACAGCTGGCACAGTGGATAGAATGCTGAGCCTAGATTCAGATTCATCTGGAGGAAGACTCATCTTCATGAGTTCAAATATGGCCTCAGACATTTACTAACTGTGTGAACCTGGGTAAGTCACTTCACCCTGTTTGCCTCAGTTTCCTCATCTGTAAAGTGAACTGGAGAGTGAAATGTCAATCCATTCCAGTATCTTTGCCAAGAAAACCCCAAATGGGGTCACAAAGAGTCAGACATGACCAAAAAACAACTGAACAACATAGACGTATAGCTAGAGTTTATATATATACATAATATAAATTGTGTATATATATATATGTATATGTGTGTGTGTATATATACAGTCCCAGCCTTCAAGAGCTTTATATATTTATTATATCTCTAACTAAATCTTCATCTATGTCTATCTATCTCTCTATCTGTCTGTCTGTCTATCTATCTACCTACCTACCTACCTACTTACCTACCTATGCCTATCTTGGATACAATTGGACCAAAGCCTTCCTGAGACCTAAGCTCACTGTATTCCTCCTCTGAAATATGAATTTTCTGCTAATAGCTTGACATTGGGGGTGGGGGGTTGTGGATCAAGAGGGGTTGGGCAGTAGGGAGCATCATAGAAAGACCATGTTGAAGGCTATCATGACTAAGAGAGTCATTCCAACAGGAATAAAGGGCTGAGTACAATTTGCCTGAAAGAAAATTCGTGAGAACAATTCACTGTACTTTGACAGATAAGTGAGTTCATCAATATGAGTCCTCCCCTCATAAGGTCAGATAGCAACTTACCCAAGTCTTCCTAACCTGGGTGAGTCTTTGTGCTCAAGTTCCTTCCTTAAGTCCCTTCATTGAGGACACGAGTTGTCCTGATCTGTATCTTGCTATTGGACCTGGGATGGCTCTGGAGAAGAGAGTGAAGCTAGTGACTTTGCACAGCCCTCCCTCACTTAAATCCAATTTGCTTGTAAGTCATGTCATCACCTTCCTGATGTCATTGGTTCTCTTTGAGAATGAAGGACAAACAATGATTTGTGAGTAGTAGTAACTGTCCCACTGGGGACTGAACTGGCCAGTTCCTCTTGGGCAACTCAGTTCCTTCCTTCCTTCCTTCCCTCTTTCTGTCCCTCCCTCCTTCTCTGCCTCTCTCTTCTGCCTCTGTCCACATAGGGAATCATACCCTTACCTGCAGGAGCTCTGCCCAAAGGAATATAAATTTTGATCGCTGAAACCTTACAAGATATCTTGGGGTTTATGGGTTAGATTTCTTTTTAAGGACTATGCCTTAAACCCAAATCACCCTGGCTCTCATTGATTGGTCAAGAATAGGTCCCAGTCCAATTCTCACTTGGTCATTGTTTGTTTGGGCTCTGATGGCTCTGTTTTGGCCAGAAACTCTGAGGGTCTTGCCCTCCCAGATTGATTTTTTTTTTGACTAGGTAGAAGAGGCCATTCTTTGCCTCATTTCTTACCTAGCCTTAATCACTGAATGGGTGTTGCCTCAAACAAACTGAGACATGTTAAAGACTTTAGCTTAAAAAGGCCAAGGACTCCCATTGCATCCAGGGCTATCTTCAGTTGTCCTGATCTGTATCTTGCCACTGAACCCAGATGGCTCTGGAGGAGAGAATGAGGCTGGTGACTTTGCACAACCCTGCCTCATTTAAATCCAAATCACTTGCAAGTCATGATATCACCTTCTCCATGTCAAGGTCCTCTTTGAGAATGAAAGACAAACAATGAATGAACCATCATTGAGGACATACCTAACTTAGTGCAAGGCTCTCTTCCCTAGGTCTTTTACTTTTGTAATGGTGACTGGTACAGTACTCAGGTTGTCCATCTATTATTTGTCATTAATAACAATAATAATAATTCCAATAGCTAGCATTTATATAGTACCTACTGTGTGCTAAGCAATATGCTAAGTGCTTTACAAATGTTATCCCATTTGATCCTCACAACAAACCTGGGAGACAGTTGCTGGTATTACCCCCATTTTACACTAGAGGAAATTGAGGTAAACAGAGACTAAGTGACTTTGCCCAAGATCACATGTCTGAGGCTAGCTTTGAACTTAGTTCTTCCTGACTCCAGGCCAAGTGCTCTATCCACTGCCCCTTTCTTTTGCTATATGACCAGCCTCACTCCTTTTCCAGGTATGTAAGTCTTTGGTGATGTCTTTTGCATCATTTTCTGGCTAAAGTCATCAATGATTGTGTATCACAACCTACCTAGACCCACAATGAGTCTTCTTGTTGCTGTTTTTGTCCTCTGCTGCTTTGATTCTTCTGAAATCTTTGTGTCCCATAATTTTCAGCCAAATAAGACCTCAAGGAGAATAGTGACATTAAGAAGATGGACTTCTCTGTCAGGAAGCAGCTGGAGATCACTGCAGTTTTCCAAATGGGATTTAGTCTAGTTTCCTCCTCATTCAGTCTTAGGTTTCTCTTAAAATGTAATAGGGATATCTAGTGAGTCCTGAATTCAGGTTTCAAAAACAAAAAAACAGAAACAAAAAATTTCATTAAAAGTAGTGTAGTACATCCAGAGAAAGAACTATGGAGTCTGAATGCAAATCAAAGCATACTATTTTCATTTTTTTTCTTGTTTTCCCTTTTTGTTCTGACTCTTCTTTCACAACATGATTAATGTGGAAATATATTTAACATGATTGTACACATATAATCTATATCAGATTGCTTGTTATCTTGTGGAGGGGGAAGAAAAATTTGGAACTCAAAATTTACAAAAATGAATGTAGAAAACTCTCTTTACAAGTAATTGGGAAAAAAATAAAATACTATTAAGGAAAAGAAGTAGTATAGTATACAGATCATTGAATTTGGAGTCAGGAAGACTGAATTTGAATATTGTCTCAGACACTGGGTGATCCTGGCTAATCACCTAACCTCTTTGGGCTTCACATTCCTCACATGTAAAATGAAGGGCTCAGATTCTATCTCTAAGGTTCCTTCCAGTTATAACTCTATGATCCTATAACAGCACGGGACTGGCCAACGAAAGCCTAATTTTTATCGTCTACTTTGTGGTGAAGAAAAAATGACTTTTCATTGCCTGTTGAGACAGAACTGAATTTAAAAAGATACCAATTAGCTAAAGTATTTATTTATTAATTATAATGCATTTATTTATTTTTTAAAGTATTTATTTAAAGGATCTCTCTTTCCTGCCTGGTTGCATTTGAGTGAAAAGGCGAAGGGTTGCTGTAAACCTCTGGGTAGGGACAAAGAGTGATCACCAGAAGCCTGTTGTATTTTGCCTTGTGTTGGCATGAAGCTATGAACATCATGCTTTTTTCTATTCTTTCTTGTGTTAGGTGAAGAAATATTGAAAATGGAATGGAATAGGCCATGGCTTTCTGAGCTTCCAAAGGTCAGAAGACTGCAATGCTAGAGATCAAGTGACAGGAATTCATGCAAGAATGTGTAGGCAACTGGGCCTGGTAAGGATCTAATCCTAGAATGACCTTGATCCAACCCGGCAATGAATCAAGACTAAGCCACTAGTTCCTACGAGCAAGCCAGCAACTGATCGTAGGCATTCAGAAGTGAACTTGGTGGTACAAGTACTTTTCAGTAATTTCTTCAAGTTTGAGCCCATTCTCCCCAGGAACCAAGCTGGTATAAAAGTGAATATGCCCCCAGGTTTTGGGAAAAAATGTTTGTATTTCTATTCTGGCTTTTTCTTCTCAGTAAATCTCTCTTTATAAAATCTAATTAGTAATAATTAATTAAATGATACCAAGGTGCTAACTGTTGGTGTTTGATGTTGATGTGCTGGTAAATGTTTAATAACCAGCTCTCAAAAAATTTGTATACATAACACACTTTTAAGTTTAATCTACATTATTAATATTTTCTCCATAACTTTCTTTCTTTCTTTTTTTGTTTTTTAGGCAATTGAGGTTGAGTGACTTGCCCAGGGTCACGCAGCTAATAAGTGTCAAGTGTTTGATCTGAGGCCGGATTTGAACTCAGGTCCTCCTGACTTCAGGGCCAGTGCTCTATCCACTGCGCCACCTAGCTGCCCCTCTCCATAACTTTCTTAAGTCTTAACAATCAACAAAATAGTAAATCAAGGTCTGATTTTTAATGCTTGTCTGTTTCTGAGGTGAAAATAAATATTCACACTGAAAATTTAACAATCAGTTTTCTTGAGCTGCTTTGTACTGGCTCCAGCACACCACTGCTTCTAATATCTATTTCATAAGGTTGGTTAAGGCTCAAATGAGATAATGTAGGCATGCTAAATACTTTGCCACTTTAAAGACTAATTCCAATGTTAGATATTATTATGTTGTAAACAGGATTCTTGGTCAGGTAGGACTAGATGGAAGCTGAGGTCTGTTCTTTCATTCTGAAATTTTTTCCATCAATAGAATGGGCAGCCTGGTAAGGGAATAAGTTCCTTTTCACTGATCATACTCAAGTGTAGGCTGGATAATTATCAATTAAAGGAGTTAGAATGGGTGGTCCCCAAGGTCTTCTCTATGGTCACCTTTGTTGAATTTGTGAAGTAGGCAAATTTTCTCTTTAGGACCCAGAGTCGTGAGCAAATGGCAAACCCACATAATAACTGTTGTAGATGACTAGGCAATAAATAACTCAGGGAGCAGAAGACAGAAACTTGACATTGAGAAATGCATCAGTTGTTGTTTGTCCTTCATTTTTGAAGAGGACCAGTGACATGACAGATGATATCTTGACTTACTTGTGAATTGGGTTTAAATGAGGCAGACTTACACAAAGGCATCACACTCACTCTGTCTTCCAGAGTCATCAAAGTCCAGTGGCAAGACAGAAGTTAGGACAACTGGTGACCGAGTCAATGAACTTGGTGTCTTCAATGTCTAACAGATTGCTCCACAGTGCCTGCTTTAGTCTCCTTCATGACCGTTGGAACAAATGGTTCTCATCTACCCATTCTGTCGGGCAAAATCTTCACATACTTGGGGCCGACATCTCCCTAACTTACCAATGAGTTTGAGGCTTATTGATTACCTCCAACCTGGTTTAGCCTGTCTGCTGAGATGGTTCTACCGGGATGTGGCTGCTGCACCTGCTACAGCTCCTGGGAACCACAAATGAGAGTTGGGTGACCAGTTGGACACCAAAGGTGGATGAGCAGCCCTGAAAAGGGCTTGGCAAGCCCTCACATCAGAGGTGCCAGTCTTCCCTGAATACTCTATATGCTCCTCTACTAAGCCAGATCAAAAGATAAAGTTTGGAGTGGAGGCAAATCAACTGTGACTACGAGAGAAGGTTTTTTTTTCTTTCTGAGTGGCAGAATCATCCCTCTCCTTGCAGTAATAATTGATATCTATTTGTACTCCTCTAGAGTCTTTCATCCTGTGGTCTGACAGCCCTTGACAAAAGGGAGAGGAGAGGGGAGGGAGCTATCCCTCCTTTTAACTAATAATCCACATTGTCTTTGAAATGCTAACCAAGAGATCCCAGCCCTTGACTTGGTCAGATCTGACCAATGAATACTGACAAAGTAGGAGGAAAGAGTGAGCTTCCTTTAATTAGAGTCTGAGGTATATGTGCTCATCTTAATGCCTAGACTGGCTGAGTGATCTCATCAGATGGAAGCAGTTAGGTGGTGAAGTGGATAGAGTACTGATCTCCAAGTCAGGAAGACTTGAGTTCAGAGCTGACTTCCAATGCTTCCTAGCTGTGTGACCCTGGTGAAGTCACTTAACCTCATCCAGTCTCTCAAAGCTAGTGCCTTCCATCTAAAATTATCCATATTTACCTGTATTTATATATTTATAGATAAATCTATTTATTTATATTTATACAAAGTTATTGCATGTTGTCTCTCTATATTGTTAGTACCTTGAGATCAAGAATTGTGTGTGAGTTTTTTGTTTCGTTTTGTTTTGTTGCAGAGCTTACCATAGTGCTTGGCACATAGTAAGTACTTAATAAATGCCTGTTCTGAAATCTTGACTCAGTTTCCTCTTCTGTAAAATGGTTGCAATAATAGCACCTACTTCATAGAGTTGTGAGGATCAAATGAAATAACATATGTAAAGCTCTCTCAGACCTTAGAGCACTACATACATGTTGTTGTTGTTATTATTAATGCTTCACATCATGAGCAGAAAGCTGATGTTAAAGAAATGGGCTTTTGTGGAAAGAAGCAATATTAGAACACTGAAAAATCACTGGTTATCCTACAGACCAAATGGTAAATGTCACAGGGCCCATGGCAGTCCCTGGATATCCTTCTCAGTTAGAGACAGAGCTCTTTTTAGATTTGGCTCCATTACTACAGACTAGCATGAGCAATGGCCTTCTCCTTTCTGAGCAGCATACCACTTTCTGGACAACTCGCTAACCAAGAAGTACGAGGTCATCCCAGATAGAAGAGACTACTGCTGATGAACTTTCAAGGAACATAGCAGATGAAATTTCCTTGGGTTAAATTGGCATCGACTGCTTTTGAATCCATCATCTTGGCAATAGAAGATCCTTTTATTTCTTATGCCTGTAGAAGCCCATCTTTTTATCTACATCAGACTGAAGAGAAAAACACACATAAGCCCCACTCTGGTCATCTTCCTACTGGGCCAAGAAGAGCCACTGTCACAGCAGTAACTGTATTGAAGTCCATAACTAAGTGAGCTCCATGGGAGGAGTGTGGATCACATGCTACCATCATTAAATGATGCTGCCTCTTGATGGTCCTTTATGGGAATCAGTCATATTTCAAAGCAGCAACTATTCACTACTTCTCAATATTCTCCTCCCCTCCCCCCTCACACTCTGCTTTATGTATTTCTCTTTGGCTTAAACAAACAAATTTATTAAGCTCTTATAATGTACCAATGCTGTGCTAAATAAATATTATCTCACTCGATCCTTACAACAACCCTGGGAGGTAGATGCTATCATTACTCCCATTTTACATTTGGAACACACACACCTAGTAAGTATGTGAAGTCAGATTTAAACTCATGTCCTCCTAGCTCCAAATCCAGGGCACTATCTACTATACTACCTAACTGCCTCTGATTTCTTTTGAGCTTTTGAACCACTACTCCTTAAATTCTACTAAGTATTCCCTCCTAGCCCTTGGATTTAGTGACTTGATGACTAGTGAATTCCCATCTTTGATCTGTAGACTGCATCTCACAGGGAAGGAACCTTAGAAGTTATCAAGTGCAACCCCCTCATTTTATTTTTCAATCCCATCCACCTCAAATTAGAATAAAAGAAATTTAAAGCCCTGTTACAAACCTGCATAGTCAAGTGAAATAAATTTCCACATTGGCTGTGTCCGAAGAAAAATCTCATGTTGCACTCTGACTGAGTCTTTCACTTCTCTGTTAGGAGGGGGTTGCACATTTTCTCATTAGTCCTCTGGAATCATGGTTCGTCATTACACTAATCAGAATTCCTAAGTTTTTCAAAGTTCTTTTTCTTTACCATACTGTGACTGTGTAAATTGTTCTCCTGGTCCTATTTACTTCATTCTGTACTAGTTCATTGACATCTTACCAGGTTTTCTCTGAAACCATCCCTTTCCTAATTTCTTATAGCACAATAGTATTCCATCACATTTATATATCATAACCAGGTCAGCCTGTTCTCAGTTGGTCTCAATTGATGGGCACTCCTTCAGATTTCCATTCTCTGTCACCTCAAAAGAGAACTACTAATATTTGTGTACACCCTTAGTTAGAATTTGTTTTGCTTATGACTGTTGTTGTTTGTCCTTAATTTTGGAAGAGGACCATGCTTATGACTTTTCCCCTCTTTAATCTACCTTCCTTCTAATTCATCTCCTTCTTTCTCCCTTTTCCCTCCTATTTCCTTTTTGAGTGAAATACGTTTTTACTTTCAACTCTCTCTGTCTGTCTCTTTGTCTCTCTGTCTCTTTGTGTGTGTGTGTATTTCTTCTCTCCTTTCATCAATTTAGATGAAAGTGATTTTTAAGTGTCAGCCATTCCCTCTGCCTGCTACTCCTTGTTTCTATATATGTTGGTCTGATTGTGTACTCTGATTATGTGAGATAATTTCCTCTAATCTTCCTTTCTCTTCCTCCCATATTGTATTTTCTTTCTCTCTGTTTCATTCCCTTCTTTAAAAATCAAGACATAGAACCATTCTCAGGTTTTGTCTAATTAGACTTCCTCTATAACTCCAGTGATGATACAGTTAAGAATCATCTCATATATGAATATAAACAGTTCATCCTTGTTTTAGTCCCTTATGATTGTTCATTTAGGATTATCTTTTTATGTTTCTCTTAACTCCTGTGTTTGAACTTTAAAGTTTCTATGAAGCTCCAGTCTTTTCTTCAGGAATGTTTGGAATTCCTCTATTTCATTAAAGGTTTACTTTTCCCCCCTGTAGGATTATACTCAATTTTGCTAGGTAAATTACACTTGGCTGTAAGCCTATATCCATTGCCTTATGGATTATTGTATTCCAAGCTCTCTGATCCTGAGTTGTGTCTATTAAATTGTGTATGGTCTTGATTGTGGCTTCCTGGTGCTTGAATTCTTTCTTTCTGTCTGCATGTGATATTTTTTCTATGACCCGGAAGCTCTGGATTTTGGCTATAATGTTCCTGAGAGTTTTCATTTTGAAACTGTCTTATTTTATAGATGAGGAAACTGAGGCTCAGAGAGTGAAAGTGGCTTGCTAGTCCAGACAAGATGGCTAGTAGGTGAATGAGGCAGGATTCAAAACCAGGTCTTCTTGACTCCAAATCCAGCGCTCTATCTGTCTTCTCTGTTGATCTGGCCTTCTGGAGTTCAGTTTGGAGCCCTTCATAACCCCTTCTCACAAATCCTCTGGGGTCATAGGATCATAGATTTAAAGCTCAAAAGGATCTTAACAGCTATGAAGCCCAACAACCAAATGAAGAAACTAAGACATAGAAAGGTTAAATGTTTTGCCCAGGGTCACACAGCTAGTAAGTGTCTGGGGCAGAGATGAAACCCAGTTCTTTCTGATTCTAGTTAAAAGCTATATGGGGAAGGACAACATTCCAAGCATGATGGACGCAGTCTGTACAGAAACATGACTGAAGAGTGTCACAAAAACCCATGGAGGAGAGAGTATCTAGAATGGAAATTCCTAATCTGGCATCCATGGACCCCCTCAGGGGATCTGTGAATACATTTTAGGAAGTTCATGAACTTGGATAGGAAAAATTACATTTTTATTTTTTACAATGATTTGTTTCCTTTATAATCCTATGTATTGTATTTTATTTTATGCATTTAAAAACAGGATTGTGAGACAGGGTCCCTAGGCTTTACTCATGCTTTAGACACTCACTAGCTGTGTGACCCTGGGCAAGTCACTTAACCCATTTGTTTCAGTTTCTTTATCTGGGGATAACATTATACCTTATCTTCTAGAGTTCTTGTGAGGATCTAATGAGATGAAAAGTTGTAAAGTGTTTAGCACAGTGCTTGGCACATAATAAGGGCTGTATAAATGTTAGTTATCATCATCATCGTTGTCATTGTCATCATCATCATCATCATCATCGTCATCGTCATTGTCGTCATCATCATCATCATCATCGTCATTATCACTAGACTGCCAAAGAGTTTTGTGACACAAAAAAGATTAAGAACTCTGTATCTAGAAAGAAGGGGAGGTCAGGTCTGTAAAATGCTGCAGAGAGGTCAGGAAGGATGGAGATTGAAGAAAAGCCGTTGGATTTCTCAACAAAGAAATCCTTGGTGAATCTGTAGAGCAATTCAGAGTGTCAGTGAGGACTGAAGCCCTATTGTAAGGAGTTGAGAAGTGAGTGAGAAGTAAGGAAATGGAGGCAAGGAATGGAGGCAACCCCCACAATGTGTATCATACAATCAGCATCCTACATTGATGTTTTGTTTTGTTTTGGTGGGGCGATCAGGGTTAAGTGACTTGCCCAGGGTCACACAGCTAGTAAGTGTCAAGTGTCTGAGGCTGGATTTGAACTTAGGTCCAAGGCTGGAGCTTTATCCACTGAGCCATCTAGCTGTCCCTCATCCTACATTGATGAAATTGCATCTGACCTAGGTTCCCCCCTGTCCCTGAAGGGTAGATCAACCAGAATCAGGTGGGAGGAGAGTGTCTTAAGGACCAATCACAACAAATGAAAGTCTGCCCTCATTTCCGTTAAGTCTGGTAAAAACGCAGGGTTAACTTTTGACAATTTTGGAGCATGAACAACATGCTATGTGGTCTCTATACTGGATCTCCTGAAATGGAAGGAATCAGAGGAAGGCTCATTCAATGCAGAGCTTGTGGAAAGATATGAAAAAGAAAAACATAGGGTGGGAAGATGCAGAGGCGTGGCTAGATGTTGTGGGGGAGCAGCAGAGAACAGCAGGAGGCTACGACAGATGCTTGGGTATTGGGCTGGTTCCTGCCTGCCTTGATCACCACTTTTTTTTCTCACATAACAGCATCATTTCCCCCCCTCCATTCTTATATATTCACAATTTTATCTCCATAAATTTCCTTAAGCTGGAACATCAAATTGCATCAGAGTCTTTTCTGCAATGCATTATCCCCCTAATTTATAATGCGGCTTTAAATGATGGAGGCTCACTGGCCATAAATCACAGGTTATTCCTGGCTTATGCCCTAATGAATATGGAGCAAGGAAAGGAGAAAGGAGAACAGCCCTGCGGTGTGGCTCACATCTGCTCCCTCTGGATGCATGCCCCTGAAGCAAATCCATTTTAACTAAATCTACCCACCCTGGGGGTTTTGCATCTTCACATTTCTCCCAAGAGAAATTTCAGGTATAAATCCTGTTTCTCTCCTAAATTACCTTGATTTCATTTTTCTGTCCTTGTACTTATTTACACATTCATTCAGTAAGCATGTATCGAGGGCCTGTTGGGTGTTAAATTAGTTTGGATCTACATCTCAAGAAAGAGAACTACAACTGCACAATAGCTCAGAGCTAAGTCTATGGGTTTATTGACAAACATACAAACCATCGAGGGTCACAGAAAAAGGATACATAGAATACAGGTGTCAGCCAGCTCTGCCGTCCACCCAATTCTTAGCTGGATAATCTGGCCCCTCCAGTGGAGGCAAAGTCTCTCACCTAGTAGGTACAGACAATGTTAGCTCTATCCAGAAAACTGGCTAGGGTTCAACTGCCCCAGACGTTTGTGATAACAGTGATAACATATTCCAGAGGATAAAGACAGCTACAACTTTTTTTTCAAATGTGTGTGTACGTATATAAAAATATATATATATATATATACACACACATAATGTGTATGTTATATATACACACACATATGTATGTGTGTATATATGTATATATAATATATATCCCAAGCAAATTTGGATTTCACCAATCACAAGCAAGTTAGAGAAAGATGCATTTGGGAGATGGAAAAGTTCCTTTGATGTCACTGGGTGGGTTGTGGTGAGGGAAAAGCCTGCACTCTGGATTTCTAAGGCATTCTGTTTTTATCTATGTGTCCCCCTCCCCACAGGGAAGATGCACCGTCTGAAGGAGATTGCATCAGGTGATTTGCTTTGGAGCAGATGTTTGAGTGGGGAAGAAGGGTATCACAGAAATATAAGACAGAGTCCCTTGCCATTAGAATTGGTTTTAAATATAGGCAGGCAGGCAGCAGTCCATATGGGCTGATTTGAGGAGTACCCAAGAGATTTCTTGCCCTCCCCTCCAAATACTTTGTCTTCTTTTTTTTCTGCTCTGGCACAATGCCTAAAATTTCCACCGTTAGAGTCAGATACACTCCATTCTCTCCCCCCCCTTTTTTGGGTTTAAACCTTGCTTCTAAAGGTCCTCCGGTAATTACAAATACGATGCTTGAGGGGGATAACTTTAAGCTACTGTGACTGTTGTTATAACTCATGTTTATATGTATAAACCTTCACAGTTTGGGAAACATTTTCTTCACAAGGAACAGCTCCATGAAATAATGCAAATATCTCACTATTCAGGGTTAAAATCCCTTGCTCTGACGCTTATTCTCTGTGTGACCATGGGCAAATCACTTAATATTCCTGGACCTCCATTTCCTCACCTCTAAAATTAAGAGGTTGGACAAGAACAACTAGAACAAGTTCTGTGAAGTTTGGATTCAGGCAAAGGGCCGCACTTGAGGACCTAGAGGGCCACATGGGGCCTCGAAGCTACAGCTTCCCCACCCCTGGACTAGCCCCCGAACTAGAAATCTCTGTTCCTCCCTGAATGTTCTTCAGCTCATCATTGTCCTTCCTGAAGGGTGTTAGATCCATAGCTGAAGATAATACACCTAATAAAATCTGACTGAGGAAGAATAGGCATGGGGCTGCTATCATGACTCATGTGTGGATACTCTGCCTCTGTCAATGTAGCTTAATTATAGGAATTACTGATAATTATAATGATAATTTTAAGGTTTGCAGAGTGCTCTGCATACATTGTCTTATTTGGACCATGTAGTAGGTACTTATGCCCATTTTACAGATGAGTAAAAAGGCTGAGAAAGTAAAGTGATTTGTCCATGACCATGTAGCAAATGTCAGAGGTGAGTTTTGAACCTAGCTCTTCCTAATTCCCAGTCTAACAGTCTGATCACATAATGAACAAATAGGAGGCTGGACTCAACGATAGAAAACTCAACTCTTCATTAGGTTTTTTTGGCTTCCCTGTCATACAACAGTTGGCTCATTTGTGCCGTCTGATAACATCCCCATCCCCTGATCTTTTTGACATGAACCGCCTAACTATGCCTCCTTTTTGTTGTACTTGTGAAGTTGATTTTTTTTAAATAGTTCAAGTGAAAGGCTTTGCATTTATCTCCAAGTTTATTTTGTTAAATTAGGGGGAAGGGAACAAGCATTTATTAAATGCCTACTATGTGCCAGGTCCTGTACTATGAAATATGATTTTGTTTGATCCTCACAATCACTCTAGGAGATAGGTACTATTTTTATCACCCCCATTTTATAGTTGAGGATACTGAGACAGAGAGAGGTTAAGTGACTTGCCCAGGGTGACACAGCTAGTAAGTGTCTGTGACCAGATTTGAATCCAGTCTTTCCTAACTTCAGACCCAATAGTCTGTCTACTATGCCACCTAGCTGTTCATCGTTTGGCCCATCATTTTAGTTTGTCTAGATCTTTTCAGATTATCATTGTGTTCTTTGAAACATGAATTTAGAGCTGGAAGACACCTTAGAAGTCCCCTGGCCCAACCTCTTCATCTTAAAGATGAGGAAACGTGTGGCCATGCCCTTAATGTTATCTAATCCTCCCATCTTTATATTATGTGCAAATTTGAGAAGCATGCAGTCTGTGTGTGTTCATCCTGTACTGATAAAAATGTTAAACAGCACAGAATTAAACACAGATGCCCAAGCATGTGATTAGAGATCCCACCTTCACTCCCAAACTGAAATTGACCTACTGAGGACTATTCTGTGCATGTTTGAATATTCAGCTAAGTCTGAGTTGACTTAATTGCTATATTAGCTAATCCATCTTGTACATAAGATTTTCATAAGAGACTTTGTTAAAAACTTTGCCAAAATCTAGGTAAGTTATGTTTATGAAATTCTCCTGATCAACTAGTCTCACAACCACACCAAAAAATGTACCAAGGCTAATCTGGCATGACCTTTTCTTGATCAAACCATATTCAAGCCATTGTTCATGTCTCCTCTTTGTACTGCAGATGCTCAAAGACTTTAATGTCTTCTAGAATTTTGCAAGGAATATAAATCAAAGTCACTGGCCTAAAGTTTCCAAGCTCCATTCTTGTTTAGGCCAACATTTGCTTCTCTGCAGTACTCTGGTGCCTCATTCACTTGCCATGATCTTTTTTAAAAAAAAAATTTGTTTCTCTACTCTGAACTCATTGGACACCTCCCCCATAAAAGAACATTTCCACATACAAACATCCATTCTGTTCAGCCTGCTTGTCATGATCTTTCAAAGATAATAGTTTAGCAATAGCATCTGCCTGTTCTTTCAGCACCCTGGGATGCAGTTTGTACAGGCTTAGTGATGTGAACTCATCGAGGACCACCAGGTCCTCTCTCACTGTCTCTCAGCTTATCTTGGATTTCAACTCCTTCTTAACCATTTTTCGTCCTGTCCTTTTCAATCCAAAGATTATTCTCCTTGCCAGTGAAAAACAAAACACAATCAGAGTTGAATAGCATCACCAGCTCTCTTTTGCACATTTTCATCCTATCCATCCTGATACTGCAATCCTGTCCCTTTCTTGATCCTCCTCTTTTCCCCAGCTTAGCTAACGGAATCCTAGCTTTCCTTAGCAACCCCATTTAGCTCATTCTAAGCTTTAGCACTCCAGACCTTATTCTAATAGTATCTTAAATTCTTTCATTTTAAATTAATTGTTTCCATCTGCTATGTAAACTCAAACAGATCTTCAATCTCATTGCTGTAAGTCAAGGATTCTTGACCTGGGGTCCGTGAACTTGTGCATGGGTGTAGTTTTAATATTCTCAAAACTGTACAAGGTGTCCCAAAAGTCTCCTTGCAGTATTAAGTTTCAGTAGCTTGAAAGATTTAGGCTTTAGTAACTTAAAACAAAGACTTTTGGGACACCCTGTATTTCAGTATACTTGGTTCCCTTTGCAATTCTACTTATTTTATTTTATGTATTTAAAAACATTATTTGAAGACAAGGTCCGTAGGTTTTACCAGACTACCAAAAGTGTCCACGACACCAAAAAAGGTTAAGAATTACTGACTCTTGTCCATGTCCTCCCATTAATTCCATAGGGAGTATGTTTTAAAAGTCAAAGTGGATGATCTGCTTATACATCCTTTTAGGCATCCTCCCCTTCCCTTTTTCTTTCTGGAATCACTTGTATCTGCATCATCAGTGTGAAGTGTATCATGATTTCTTGCCCTTTCTTTCTTGGAAATCTTTGAAATCTGTTTTCCCCAAATCTAGGGTGCATGTAAGATTGTGAGGTTTTCCCTCCTCTAGAATGAATTCTAAGAGGGGGTGGGCACTTCTTCCCAAGATTCTTACAGTATCTCTTCCAACAACTTGTTTTTCCTTGTTAGCTAGACTTAGGTCCAGAAGAGGAGTTCCTCTTGTTGTCCCTTCTACCTTTTGAAGAATGAAATTATCATTTAAGAAAGCCAGGAATTACTGATGCGCTATTGGTAGAGTTGTGAACTGATCCAACCATTCTGGAAAGCAATTTGGAACTATGCCCAAAGGGTAATCAACTGTGCATACACTTTGATCCAGTAATACTACTACCAAGTCTGTATCCCAAGATTTTCAGAAAGGGAAAAGGACCTATTTGTATGAAAAATATTTAGAGCAGCTCCTTTTGTGGTGGCAAATAATTGGGAATTGAGGGATGTCCATCAGTTGGGGAATGGCTAAATAAGTTGTGGCATGTGAATGTAATAGAATACTATTGTGCTATAAGAAATGACAAGCAAGACGATTTCAGAAAAACCTGGAAAAACTTACATGAATTGATGCAAATTGAAGTGAACAGAACCAGGAGAACATCGTACACAGTAACAGCAACGTTGTATGGCAATCAACTATGAATGACTTAGCCATTTTCAGCAGTACAATGATCCAAGACAATTCCAAAGGATTCATGATGAAAAATGCTATCCACCTACAGAGAAAGTGCTGATGGAGTCTGAATGCAGATTGAAGGTTTCTATTTTCACTTTATCTTTTTCATGTTTTTTTTCTTTTGCTCTATTCTTTCACAAATATGACTAATATGGAAATATGTTTTACATGATTGCATATATATAACCTATATCAAATTGCTTACCGTTTTAGGGAAGGAGGAAAGGAGTGAGGGAGAAAATTTGGAACTCAAAGTTGAAAAAGATGAATGCTAAAAAAATTGTCTTTACATGTAATTGGAAAAAATAAAATACTATTTTAAAAAAAAGAAAGTCAGGAATTTAGAAACTGGGTTTTTGGCAGAAAGAAAGCTCCAGCATATGCCTAGATAATTAAGGATCCCCACCCCTACAACATCAGGCTTCTGGGCCAAATTTATGACCCATTTCCCAAACTTCTTGCCTATTTCCTCATTTTTTCCCCATGTGGTCTGGAGTAGACTGCACAATGGTATCATTTCTATTTCTCCCTCCATTGATCTTCAACCAACTGCTTCCCTTTCTGGATCCTGGATTTCCTCATATATATGAGGAATACACACACATATACACACATATGACTATATCCTTATATTTATATTATATATGCATATATATGTATACATACATTGTTGTTGTTCAGTCATTTCAGTTCTTTCTGACTCTTAGTAACCCCATTTGGGGTTTTCTTGGCATAGACACTGGAGTGATTTACTATTTCCTTCTCCAGCTCATTTTACAGATGAGGAAACTGAGGCAAACAGTGTTAAGTGACTCGCCTAGGGTCACACAGCTAGTAAGTGTTTGAGGCCATATTTGAACTCAAGAAGTCTTCTTGACTCCAGGCCTGGCACTCTGTCCACTGCTTCACCTAGCTGATACACACACACGTGTATGTATATGTGTGTATGTATTTATGTATATATTTATATTCTTATTACAACAATGCTACTCTGCTCCCCTGGCCTAGCACTTTATTCCTTTCTTTTAAATAAAGTATCCTCTTCCAGAGTTATATTTTAGTCATGAATGCCGCCCTGCCAATCTTAATAATATTTATGAGGTCAATGCCTCTTTGTATTAAGATTGATAGCTTACCTTGCTTATTGTTATTCAATGAATTAAATATTTGTTGATTTGATTGTTTCCTTTTAACAGATATTTACCAGGTACTTACTATGTATCAAGTGCTATACTAGACAGTGGTGAATTTTAATAGGGTTGAAGGAGTAGATATGGCAGGGAATTTTCATGCACAGGGTGCTCCCAGAACAGATACACTGGACGTTGGGAGATACGATTGGAGACCCTTTGTAACCAAAGAGCATCAGACAGAGCAGGAAGCGGATTCCTTGGGCTGCTCAGAGGAAGCTTTTTCTCAAAGCCTGGTGCTAACATACCATCAACACCACGCAAGTCCAGGCTTGTGTCGAACACACAGGGTGGAAACATAGGCCAAGCTGATTCCTAACTTCAAACTCTGGGATTGCTTCATTGGAGCAGCAAAGAGATGCGCCAGCAGCCTCTGTTTCCAATAGAACTGACTTCTCATTAAGAAGATGAAGAAGTTCTTCCATTCTGAAAGGAAGGTGTTCCAAGTTCAGTAGTCTCCACGTTCAAATCCTTGTTTCGTTCCCTGGCTTAAAGATCCTCCCCACTCCTCTCCAACTGGGATAGGAGGCCAGGGGCAGTAGATACCTAGGGCCAGCTTTGCATATTTGCTTATCAGGCATCTCCTTACATGGCATGATCTCAGGCAGAGGCAGCTGGGTGATGTAGTGGTAGCCCTGGAGTCAGGAAGACCTGAGTTCAAACATGACCTCAGATACTTTGTAGCTGTGTGATCCTGAGCAAGTCTTTAAAGTTCTGTTTGCCTCAGTTTCCTCATCTGTAAAATAAAGATAACAATAGCACCTACCTCCCAGGGTTGTTGCGAGGATCAATGAGATAATAATTGTAAAGCCCTTAGCACAGTGCTTGGCACATAGTAAATGCTATATACAATGTTAGTTATTGTTATTATTAGCTACGTATAGAAAGCATGGATAGAGTACTGGACCTAGAGTCAGAAAAACATGAGTTCAAATCTGGCCTCAGTCACTTACTAGCTATGTGACCTTGGGCAAATAATTTAAAATGGGGATAATAATAATATTTCCCAGAGTTGTTGCAAGGATAAAATCAGATGATATTTATAAAGTACTTAGCAAACTTTAAAAACTATATAAATGATAACTATTAGCTATTACTGCAACCCTTCCATCCACTTGACCCTCAACACTCACCACCTTATGAGCTTAGCCAAATGACTAAAATTCTCACCTCTCCTTTGGGAGAAGTATTGAGAGCTCCTGTTAAAATGTAAACATTATTCCTGTTCATGGGTAGGAGAACTGGAAGGAAGGAGGCACATTAAGACTTTATCAGCCATTACTACCTTAAAGCAAATTAGCTTATCAAATCAGCCATCTGGTAAGGGGGACAGAGACAGAAATGGCTTTCGGTTCTTCATTCACCTTCTAAACTGGGATTTAAGACTGATAATTAGTCATGCCCAAGCAAAAGGACAGCCCAAACTGTCCCACCAGCCAAAGGAGAAATGTAGCTGTTGTTTTCCCTACTGCCCACCAGAGAGTAATGATGGACAAAGTAAGAAAGAGAAGTAGAAGAAAAAGTTTTAAAATTTAAGCCAAGTGAAGAAGGCATCGTGCTGGAATCATTTATAACCCATTCTTTTATTTTTAAAACTTAATTTATTTTCTGTTAACTAGCATTTGTCTTCTCTTCCCTCTTCTACCCACCCCCATTGACAAAAAAAAGAAAAGAAAAGAAAAAAAAAGGAAATCCTTATAACAAATATATGTAGTCAAGCAAAACAAATGTCTGCATTGGTCAAATACAAAAATTCATGTCTCCTGCATCAAAAGTCCATCACCTCTATCAAGGTAGCATGGTTCATCATTGGTCCCCTGAAATTGTGGTGGGTCATTTCATTAATCAGAGTTCTCAAGGCTTTCAAAGTTATTTATCTTTGCACTGTTGTTTTAATTGTATAGTGAAATAAAAAAAAATGAGACAATAGTTGTTAAGTGCTATGTAACTGCTAGTTGTCATTGTTCTTAAATTTATTTCTTGTTTCTACTCACTTCTCTCTCACTCCCAAGACTTCCCAGGGTTCTCTGAAACCATCCCTTTTCTTACTTCTCACAGCACAGTCAAATTATACTCATATGCCATAATCTGTTCATGCATTGGAGAATGGATGGGCATCTCCTTTGTTTCCAGGTCTTTTCCACTCCAAAAAAAAAGAGCTCGAATACATATTTTTGTAAATATGTAACCCCATCCTTTTACAACCCATGACCTGCAACATGTTTGAGACCATCACAACCAAGGAGGCCGAAAGAGATGATCAGATTTAGGTAGTGGGTTCAGTAATTTTCTGAGTAGCTCTATGTCAGTCATAGCCATGATCACTATGCTAGGTAGTATATAAAGACAGCTGGTGGCACAGTGATAAGAGCACTGGGCCTGGAGTCAGGAGCTCCAATTCAGCATGACACACTTACTAGCTGTGTGACCCTGGACAACTCACTTAATCTCTGTTTGCCTCAGTTTCATCAACTGTAAAATGGGGATAGTAATAGCACCTACCTTGCAGGGTTGTTGTGAGCATCAAATGAGAGCTAATATTTATAAAAATCCCTTAGCTTATAATTTTCTAAAATTATAATTCTTACTTTCCATGTGATGTATGTAAAATTTATCCCATCCATTGCCTTCTTGTGCCATTCCTCCATGCTGCCTCCAAATACCCCTGTCTCCATACCTATACCACAACATGAGACAACCCCATGTTGCCACACGAAAGCTTAAAGCTATGAGGTTATCATATGATCTAATTATTGTACATTTTGAATCCAGCCTCACTATTTTTGGATTCCAATTACTCATTTTCTCTTAGCATTAGAGGTCATTCTTCTTCATTATCCTCCCCCTTTCTACCATTTTCTTTTGTTCTTTCCCCCATCAATCAGGTGATCAACCCCTGGAACATTGCCACATTCCCCACCAATCAAGAGGGCTTCAGGAGGAAACTGAAGAAGATTCTTTGCCGTTTTCCATAAGTTGCCAAATACACTATCAGTCTGTATGTTCTTGGTCTTGAGCAGGTTCTTATCCAGTATTCAGCAGCCCATCTTTCTTCATCCCAAACTTCCATCTAGTTTAATTTCTTGATCAAAATAAATACATTCATCATGTTTGCTTTTGTGTACATGAATTTTCAGATTTGTATTCTGTCAGGGCAATAGTGGTTGAATTTTCTAGTTTCTAGGCTCTTGGTTGAATTGTGCTTGCTACTATTGAAAGAGAGATATTGTTGCCATTGTCCTTTGCCTCCTATAGCAGTAAAATGCTGAGGGAATCAGGGTTCACTAGAAGCAAAGAATTGGTCCAGGCTATTTTGAAAATGTAATTTGGAGTTTTCTGCATAGCAAACAAGAGGGGGAAAATGTAATAAGTGGGACTGGAGTGATTCTTGGAGAAACTAATGAAAATTTGGGCTGTAGGAATGAGACTGATCTTTGGAGAGACTTGACAACTTCATGGAATTTTGTGATTTTTCTCAGATCATGGGATCACATAAATGTTCTTGAAAGGTAGGAGCCAAATATTTCAACTCATGCCACCTGAGAAGATCCCCAAATCTGTCAACATGATAACATGGGCATGATGACATGGGTATGGCGATACTGGACTTAAAGCCAAGACTCTAAGTCCAATGCCTTCTTCCAAATTCTACCTCTGTCATTTACTTGGTATGGCATGAACAATTCACTTATTCTTTCTAAGTGAGTTCCCTTCCTATGACATTGGGATCATAATGTCTTTCTTACATACCTCGAAAAGTTGTTGTACAAATCAAACACAGTAGTGTATGTAAAGTACTTTGTAAGCCTTAAAACACTACAAAGGCTGTCTATGTATATTCCCCCAAATTAGATACCATAAAGAAAAGATACTTATCCTACTTTGTATTATGGAATTCTTGGGTAGTTTGGTGAAGCCTATGGCTTCTTTCTCAGAGTAATGTATTTAAATGCATAACATACATAAGACTACAAAGAAAACCAAGGATTAATGAAAGTAAAGATGTCATTTTTTCCCCCATCCAAGTTCATAGACCCCTGAAATCTATCACTGAGCTCTTGGGGGTATATATATATACCTTAGGTTAAGAACTCCTTCAATAGAGAAATTACAATGAAGGAAGAATAGTAGTTGAGATATCCAGAAGGGTACAGGAGACAAAATCCAAGAAAGAAGCCAGTAGTAAAATCTGAGGTTTCAAATGCCTATACTCAGATGCCCAGAGTTTAGACAATTAACAAGAACTGTTTTGAAGGAGGCAAATTTGACCCCGTATGTATCATTGAAATTTGGTGTAATTAGATCCATGGCTGTCATTGTATACCTTAATCAAAAGAAACAGGATAGGTTAAAAAAAGAGGGGGTGGATATAAGGTTGCATTGAATATCAAGAAGGTATATTCATGTGAGAAAATCCAGGAATCAGAGGGGAAAAGCATGGTGGTGAGAATTTGAGTAAAGATCAATGGAGGGAGAAATAGAAGTCATCTTGTCATTGGAATATACTACAGACCACCTGGACAGAAAGAGGAAATAGATGAGGAGTCTGGCAAACAGATCACCAGTCTGGCATAGGTGCATGATATAATAGTAATGGGATATTTCAGTTATCCAAACAGCCACTGGAGTTCTCTGCTAAAAAAAAACAAACAAACAAACAAACAAATAACCCCCCCCAAAAAAAAACCAAGACAGCTAATGATTTCTCTCTGTGCCTCCTTGATAATTTAATCCCTCAAAAGGTGAGGAAACTAACAGGGAGAAATTTTATTCTAGATCTGGTTCTCACTAACAAGGAGGAACTTGTTGCTGGTGTAGAAATGATGGGAACCCTCAGAGGAAGGTGACCTTCCTTCTTAGAATTTGTGATTGAAAAGGAAAGAAAATCCAGGCACTATCTGACATGCGCTCTAAATTTTGGAAAAGCTGTTGTAAAGGATTCAGAGGAAAGGCAGGTAGAATCCCTTGGACTAAAATGCTACTGGGGATGTTGGCTCAGGAGGGTTGGGAGATGCTTAAAAATGGAATTTTGAAGACACAAAAGGAAACCATTCCAATGAAGGAGAAAAATGAGATTTGTCTGAATAGATCGTGTAGATGTTGATTTTAAAAAGAAATGGGCAGAAGATAGAAGCAAAACCACAGGAGCATGGCATTGTCCTGTAAACATAGCGTGTGAGGTGCCAACTCTCAGAAACAGATGAGGGGGGGGGGAGAGAGAAGCTAAAAAAAGCAAAAAAAAAAAAAAAAGGGGTAGCTCTGTTGGGAGAAAAAGGATGATCAAAGAATGAATAAGATCGCTTTGTACAAGATGATAATAACTAAAAAAGGGGAGAAGGCAAAGCTGTTGGACTTTAATTTTGTACCTATTTTCTTTCCCAAGGAGACTGACTGATATCTGCACTAGAAATGATAGGGAAAAAAATGACTATTGAGGAGGTGACACCCAAAATGTGTGAGGAGATAGCGAGAACATCTGATTGCCCTAGACCAGAGGTGTTAAACATACGACCCGTGCCACTGTAACATTGGAGGCATGAATCAGATTAAAGTGTGATTGGGAAATATTAAACAAAACAGATAAAATGCAAGAAAACAAAGATAACATTACATTTTAAAACTAAGTCAATATGCAGCCTGCAGGGATTCATATGTATGGCTTAGTGGCCCCCTTTTCTATTTGAATTTGCATCACTGCCCTCTACAAATTCAAGTCACCTGGCTAAGATAAAATACATCTCTGGGCACTGAAAAATCTGGTGGATAAGACTGCTGAGCCAGTGTCAGTGATATATGAAAGATCATAGAAAGTGGGAGAGATACAATAGGATGTGATAAGGGAAAATGTCCAGGTTTTCTTTTTTAAGTGAAGAGAACAGAGTCTGCAAAGTATAGGCTGGTGAATTTGGCTTCAATTCCTGGAAATATTCTAGACTAGATCATTAAAGAGATAAATAAGTGATGATCAAAAAAGCCACCATGGCTTCATCAAGAACAGGTTATGTCAGACTAACCTCATCTTTTTTTTTTGACAGAATCACTAAATGAGAAAATGAGAGGAATGCTGCAGATATAATTTACCTAGATTTTTAGCAACATTTTTGCTAAAGTATTTCATGTTCTATAGATGCTATAAATGACACAAAGCTGAGTGAGATAGCTCTCACACTAGACAACAAAGTCGGTATCCAAAAATACTTGGGCAGGTTAAGTCATTGGGCTGAATGTAGTAAGATGAAATTCAATGTAAAGTCTTATACTTGGTTCCATAAAAATATCAACTTTACAAGTACTAGATGAAAGTACATGGTTGTCTATTACCTTTGTCCCATTTGGTACTTTATTTAGTAGCATTTCTTGTCATTTTAAGGAGCTAAGACAAACCCGGGCTCAGTCACAGCCTTTCAGTCAGCTATATTGCTGTAAGACTTAATTCACTCAATTTTGGTAGACTTTCAGATCATTAGGGTGTTTTTAGGTCCCTATATCCTTTACATATAGTGAGGATTGCCTGCAAAAGAATCTCCACTCCAGGATTAGATTCTCTCTCTCTCTCTCTGTCTCTGTCTCTCTGTCTCTGTCTCTCTGTCTCTCTCTGTGTCTCTGTCTCTCTCTTTTTCTGTCTCTTATCTCTCTTTCTCTCTGTTTTTCTGTCTCTTATCTCTCTGTCTCTGTGTCCTCCCCCCTTTGTGAGGAAAGTATTGGATAGTGAGGATACACACACACACACACACACACACACACACACACACACACACACACA